>NC_080733.1:1722455-2022455 GCF_019097595.1 Hemibagrus wyckioides | reverse complement strand
ACACAATTCAAGGACAAGGACATAGTAAGTGAAACACAGCACAACACACTGACAGGATGCAAAGCTCAGTGGAGAGCTTGTATTGTGCGATCTAAGGGTGAAAATGGAGACTGAACACATATCCAAAAGCCAAACTCGACAGGGACGTTTAACACCAAGCACAAATCATTTCTATCAGCCTTGATGAGATCAGGCCTAATCATATTTAAAAACTCGCCATTGTGAGTTTTCTGGACATGCATTAGATTCTTCTTTTGAATAATATTCATATGACTGGGTTTAAAGCTGTGGTGCTGAAAAAATGTTTTCGGTTTGTTTTGTTTTTTGTTTGTTTTTTGAAAAAAATGGTGAAGTTGTGGTGCTCATTGTTCCCGGAGAGGCCCGCAGCACAAAGCGCTAGTGTTTACATTAATATTCATAGCGCTGCCGCGGCCTGCGCGCGCGAGGAGGAACGGGTGGCTCTTTTGTTCGCGCGTGTCAATACGTTTATTCAGCGCAAAAGGGGCTCGCTTTTTTATGAATGCCTAAAGAGCGCACAGATCCTTGTTCAATCAAAGCGGAGAGGGGATAACGATTTAAGCGATTCCGGTAGAGGGACCAAATTAAGCAGCGAAGGCGAATCTTTGTTTATTTGATTATTATTATCATTATTATTTGAACTGAATCTCGAGCGCGCAGAGCCTCTGAGCTGACTCTGTTTCAGCACTCTGGATAGAGACAGGACAGGATCATAACCCAGTGCACTGCTTCCTCACAGCCACCTCTCCTTTCTCCTAACATGTCTGTTTTGTGTTCTGTCATGTTGCAGAAAATTGCATTAGGTTTCCACTTGGCTGCAGACAGTCAGGCGTGGAGGCTTAGTGGCTACATGTTGATTTTTTTTGTAATAGATTTCTATAATGTATGTTTTTGTTTTTTTAAAAATTGAACATAATACACAAGCATTTGTTTATTCAATCAGATGAGGTTTAAAAGCAGGCTGATGTGTGTGGTATTTGATAATGATGAAGCATTTCACTTGGTGTCCTGTAGCTCTCCAGCTGCCACTGTGATCCTCTAAGCTGCAGTGAGAATGTGACTAATGCCTTTTGTTTAGAATAATCCTGTAATCGGAGTTACTGAGATGGCCTGTTATGGCACTCTAAGCTTTCACTTCTTCGTTCACAGAAATCTTTGAAATTGGGATTTTAAGAAATAAGAAAAACCTATTTAACTCTCCCCAGTTCTTTCAGTAAAGTACCAAGGCAGTGGTGCTCTTCATTAAACCAGAATTTCAGCCCATAAAGATCTAATTATTGACTAAAAACAGCCACAAAATCTAAATCTGTTTGGTCAGCAAACCTGTCAATCACAGCAGCGTAGTGAAGAAGCAGAGAATTCTTGGTTTCAGAAAATGGCTTCCTGTAAGCACAAAGGAGACACGGAAGTGACATCAGAGTGCTTCAGTCGTAGGTGGATATTTTTCACCTGGAATTTCATGTGACAGTTTAACAGTGTTTAAGGGTATACTGCCTCCAGGATTTCAGTAGGAGCTCAGTGACATCACGACATTTATTTTTACAACAATTAAATTTAAACAGCCACAACATGAGTTCCATTCATATCTAAATATTACACGACACTCATGTTTTCTATTATTTTATTGTCCTTAATGAGCAATGGTAATAATATATCAGGTCTAATATCATTTTAATTTGAATTCTTAAGTGATATTACGGTTTTATTTATTAGATGAGTAGCAGAATAGGTGGTAACATGGCAGGTAGGTATTTGGTGTTTGCATGAAAGTTTCAGTCGATGTGATCTTTTTTCCCCGGACATAGAAAAGTACTATCCAGGAGGACGAGAGGTGAAGTCAGTTCATGTTGTAATGTGTAACGCGTTTGGCTAGAACAGGGTCAGTGTTCTTTGTGGAGCTGCAGGTAAGGCTGGAGGAATGCAGGTTCCTGAGGAATGCAGTGTCAGCGCTTGGTACTAAAACTTCAGCATGGGTGAACCTGCAGTAGGCTTGTCTATGTGAATCAGGCATTTGTGGATAAAAAGATCATCTTCTTCCTCCGGTTTGTTTTGGCACTAGCAGGTGCCTAAGGGCAGAATGAGCTACTTGCACATTACGCAGCATTTTACGGTTTGTTGCCAGAGATTGGCGCCTAACATGGAAAGGGTTACTTCAGTCTAGTCCAAACTCCTTCCAATCCTGTAGCTTTGTGCTTGTAGGAGTTCTGTTAGTGTCTACTAGCATAAAATATTTTAGGACTTAAAACAGCATTAGACAGGAAAAGGTGATATTCAGAGGTCAGCACCATTCTTTGTCATGTTGAGCCAGCAGTTATGCTGAGTTCCATGTTTGCAGAGTTTTATTTTAGGCTTTAATAACCCACTCATGTCTGCCTCGCTGATGTGTTCTCCTTGTCAGGGTTAATTTGCCTGAGATCTGCATTTTGTCACAGGCAGAAGGCTTACTTCATTTATCCTTAATGAACAGTGATCTTAAACAGACATAACCAATTCACATTTGCATCCCTCTTCTATCACAAACATGTATGAAAGCAAAATAAATAATATACATTCATACACACATAAACACACGGCAAAAAGTCATGAAGCCAGTCGATAGCAACTGTTGTCATGCAGCTGTTACCTGGGCAACCTGAGTAGAGGTAGGACTTAAGTCGAGAAGAAATGATTCCATGGGGGAGAGTGTTAGAGATGGATTAGAGGAAAATGGAAAGGGAACAACAAGGTCACAGACCACACCTACAGGGAAAAAGACACCACGCAGGCTGAAGGGGTGGCGGTCAGAATCATGCAGCCGGTGTGTCTGATCTGATCTGTTTAATCATTCAGTCACACTGATCTACTGAAGACATGCTGTCTGATGGGGTTTATGATCAGTGAAAACAATAGTGAAACTGGTGATGATTCTGCCTGATGATGTCAGCTGGTCTTAAAGATTAAAGGTGTATCATTAATTAGCTGTGACAGTCTCCCTGTTAGTTTCACCACTGGGGTTACTCTGTGAAAGCCTCATTGTGACAACGATCTACAGAGTCACTGACCACATGATTATGATATTCTCTATATTATTCTTAGGAACGATGCTGTTGCGCCAGTTCAGGAAAATAAAATGAAAATTATGTAACAGCAAGATACACACTATATATATATATATTTATTTATTTATATATTTATATATTTATATTAATTTATTAATGTTATTTCCCATCAGTGACAAAAGTAAAAGAAAGAAGCAAATAAAAAGGATTAGCACTGACCAGCATAGGCTACATCTGTTCTTTGAAAATTCCCCATAGGGTAAATTAAGCAACATGCTGTAGTCCAGAGCAACAGACAAGCCACAGTAGACATGCGTACATGCACACACAGAATAATGGCACACTTCCACTGCACACAATATGTTTGCTGCTGGCAACTTAAACTACACAAAGCCTCCAAATTTATCTTCATGTGTTACCAGGTCGAGTGTCTGCAGTGCAGGATGTCACTTTAACTTACACTTCATCAGACCAGCATCTGACTGCTAGTGTAATACTGTTTCATGCTGTCTAGAGAAACAGCAGACAGAAAAAGTTCACTAACATCCACAGATCAAGGAGACACTGGGAGAAGAGGAAACTTATAAAACTTATAGATGAGATGAAAAAGAACTCGAATATGGTTCTTAAGTGGTCACACATACAGTATCAAGGACAATTCAATGTGACGCACAAACACACACAGACAGAATGCAGGCTCAGATCTCTCTGGTTTCTCTCCACAGATAATCAGCACCATGGAAACTCAGGTGTCCAATGGTCCGAGCGGAACCAGCATGCCTAACGGCCCGGTCATCAGCACCAATGGTGCCACAGATGACAGCAAGACCAACCTGATCGTTAACTACCTGCCTCAGAACATGACCCAGGAGGAGTTCAAGAGCCTGTTTGGCAGCATCGGAGAGATTGAGTCCTGCAAGCTGGTCAGAGACAAAATCACAGGTGATACAAGCCTTCCATGTTTTATCAGACTCATTAAAGGACAATTCCATAAGAATGTCTAAATACCTCATTGTTATGGAAATATGGTTAAATCTAGAACCATAAATGGTTCTTCAGAGTCTTCAAGGTTCTAAGAAGATCGTTCTTAAAGTACCCTTTTTCTGAGAGTTCATGCTTTTTGTTAAAAAAGTGACACTTAATTGTGCTAGCATATTTTAAGGGACACTTTTTCACATGATTAATGGCATCATACTTGTTTATTATTATGACACACGGTCCTTCTTATCAGGCTGTAACTCACGGTCTTCTGTTGTGTTACAGGTCAGAGCTTAGGCTACGGCTTTGTAAACTATGTTGATCCTAATGATGCTGACAAGGCCATCAATACGCTCAACGGTCTCAAACTGCAAACAAAAACAATCAAGGTAAGCACACCTCGACCCCACGCTCCTACATCATCCCGCTGACAGGAGGGCCGCAGGAAGACAGAAGAGAAAGTGAGGAAGTGACAGACGGGACAGAGGGAAGGGAGGAGAGAGGGTGGGACAGAGGGCAGGGAAGGCAACAGCAGGCACAAAGGGAGCAGAAGAAAAGAAAGAGGGAAAAGCAAAAGCAGAGGTCAGAAAGCAAGGGGGCTGTGTGCAAAGGTGATTGTGATGGAAATGTAATTAGGGAGGTGCAGTGCATGGCATTTGGGGTGGGGGTGCTGAATCAGTGCAGGAAGCCCCATCTGCCTACAATCTTGGCTAATTAGGGTCTTCTTTGTCTCCAAATTCAGCAGGGGATAGGGGAAGGGTTCGACTCAGGGAAGGAGGGGTGAAGAGGAAAGAAAGATTAAACAATTCAGCCTGGTTTAACTCCACCTGAACATAGCAGATCAAAGATCAGCAAAAAGTGGAAAAAAAGGAAATAAAATATTTCCATTTAATTATATAACAATACAAATCATTCACTTAAATATTACATCATTATATTTTTCATTTTAATTACATTCATTCTAATGTATAATATGTGTGTGCAAAGAGTTAGATAGATAGAAAGATAGACAGAAATACAGATACATAGTTTTTTTTAGTTTTTTTATTTACTTAAAAATGTTTCAAATATCCAATGCTTTTTTCTGATTTTTTTGTTGGCCTTTTCTACAGTGTTAGCAGACACCATCATTTGTGTCCATACTGCATCCAAATCCTTCAGCTGAGCAAATGTCATATTTTCCATGTCAAAAAGGCATTGTTAAAGAGATGAGAGGATTCGGGAGGAGGGAAAGGAGGTGTAGGAGCAAAGGCTAGAGGAGGCAGCGTTGCGAGCAGAATGCCAATGACAGGATTAGAGGCCATATGGGCTGCAGGCACCATCTGTAGTGTGGGAGAGATAGGGAGAGGGTTAATTATAGGGCAGAATCCAGTCTTCTAATAAAACACCCCGCCCCGCCTTTCCAGCCGGCAGCCCAATCTCCACCATACACTCACCCACTCGCCAAACAATAACAGCCTGGACCCCAACAATACAGCTGCTTAGTCATACTCACCCCCAACATGTATACATGCGCAGATGATGCAGACATGGAGCCTACGCCATTCAGGCCCTGCTAGCAATTAGCTTTAGTATTCTACAGTACACATGTGGGAAGATAAAGAATATAAGGAAATTGAGGGAATATAATAAAATAAAAAGCAATTTAAAGAGCAATGAAAAACAAAAGGACTTGAATGCTACACAAAAGAGAATAGTCTATAGGTCTCAAAATGTACGCTTGTGAAAATAATATCTTAACCCACATGTAGGCTCACACCGTACAGTACAATCCACTGGACGGTGATTTAAATAATTAAATAAAAATTTGCTTCCGGAAACATCTGATTTAAGGAGTATATGGAGAGAAATGTGTGAGCTTTCAGGGATGCTGGACATATTGTAAGCTGTTTACTTGGTTTGTTGGTTGCCAGAGGAGCAATTTCCCCTTGAGGGAGAAGACAAAGAAGGGAGGGAGAAGAGGGAGGGGGCAATTTCTCTATCACACAAAAACACACACTCTCAGTGCCACCATCAATCACAGCCATTCACACTCAGACCCAAATTTATAAAGAATTACAGACTAGAGACAAATTGGAGGTAAAAGTTTAGTCCAGTCACCAGAACAGTTTCAGCGATCCTTATGAGAGGTTCTAATTGTTTCTGGAATGGTGCAGAGGGATGGACTCTGCTCTTCTTAAAGATATTTGTGCCAGTGTTTTTTTTTTGTTGGTGGTGTTGGAGAGCTCTGTTAATTCAGACTAAGAGTTCAACTGGGTTGCGAGATACGACGATGGCCATAGCAATCAACTGACATTTTCTGGACATCGGTCTAAAATAAATCTGTGCTGGTTCACAGTAATGGGAGTACTGGAACCGAATCATGCTGACAAATGCCCCAGCAGCACTTTTTTTTTTTGTCACTGTATCATTTAGCAGTAAACCTGATGTCATTATGGCAAATTCTGTCCTGGGAGACAATATAGACAGAAATATTATTTCAAATAGACATTTTAATCTATAAGCATTGATGACCTTTACATGGCTATAACTGCTTAACATTTTGTTGGCAAATGGGAAATGCTTATCATTTTCTTCATTGGGGAGACATTAGCTGAAGGAATATAAGGCGGACCTTATATTTTTGTAAATACAAGAATAGATTTCCAGAGGGATTAAATTTAGAAAGCATCCTGCTGGAGTGCTTAATAAGGCTACTAGAGCGTGTTTGCTTAATAGCATTGGATCTGAAGAAAAGAAAGGATGAGAAAGAAAGGAACCTTTAGATGATAGATGGAACATTTCAGAACCCAGGAGAGAACTCATATGTACATTTGCTGTGTAAAGGCAATATTACCTTGTCTTTGTATTGTAGGTAATGCTGCTCACACACGTGTTGTGTTTTAGGTGTCCTACGCCAGACCTAGTTCAGCCTCCATCCGTGACGCTAACCTCTACGTGAGCGGACTACCTAAGACCATGAGCCAGAAGGACATGGAGCAGCTGTTCTCCCAGTATGGCCGTATCATCACCTCCCGTATCCTGGTGGACCAGGTCACAGGTACAGCCTTAGCTTTAATACATTACTGCAAAGCCTATATATAGGAAGTCACACGATAACATTTTGAAAGTGCATGTGAAGAGAGCTAATAATAAAAGAAGTGGAATAAGATTAAGTAGAATTGTACGAGATTACAGTAAAAGGATTCGGACTTTCATGAACCTGATACTAATATTACTCTCTACTTCTGGCACAGGTATATCACGAGGAGTGGGCTTCATACGCTTCGACAAGAGAAACGAGGCTGAGGAGGCCATCAAGGGCCTGAACGGCCAGAAGCCTCTGGGCGCTGCCGAGCCAATCACTGTCAAGTTTGCCAACAACCCAAGCCAGAAGACAGGCCAGGCGCTGCTCACTCAGCTCTACCAGACCGCCGCCCGCCGCTACACAGGGCCTCTGCACCACCAGACTCAGCGGTTCAGGTACTGCTTGCCACCTATTACCTCTCTCTGCTCCTCTCTGCTGGCATTTTCTTTAAAATGCAGTGCTGTCATGCCATTAGAGGGAAAAAGGACACAACATGACCAACAAAGCTGTTTATATTGACAACAAAATTATACTAGACATTTGTCCAAGTCGTAACATGCAGTGTGTTCAGTCCATCGCCTGGGGGCCCTGGAAGCGCTGCGTCAGTGGACGAGTCCTGTGTGGCGACAGGTTGAGGACTATTGGTGCTCCCTCTAGTGGCTGCACAGGCTGCATGTTAAATGAAAACCCTGTTTTTTGGTTTGACAGATCCTGCCACTAATGTCTCCACCTACTTCACTCTCCCTCTTGCATTGCAGACTCGACAATTTACTAAACGCCACCTACGGAGTCAAGAGGTAATTTCCAAAAGAGGTGTCTTTTTCAAAAGCATCCATGCCTACAACAGCCTCAAACAAAGTGGCCGGAATGCCCCCTGCTGAATTAAGCTTGAATTAGGTGATTTGCAATGCAAAATCGCACTCCATAGCCACCGTAAGACTAATTAATAAACAATAAGGGCCAAGTGAAAATCTCCATTGTGGCACAGCAGGACATTCTGGAATGGCTTTGTTGAATCGTTTTGTTCTTTTGGTTGATTACTCGATTGAACTGATTTGTCTATATATATTTTTTATTGAACTAACATTTAATTTCTTTTCAGTTTCAGTTGCTTTAAATGTCCATTTTTTTCCACCAGCATGGACATACCAGATTCCGTTTGCGTCTCTTCTGTTGGCTCCAGTTTTGTTGATTTATTTCTTGTTTGCTTTCATCCCTCTCTAGGTTTCTGTGTTTTGCTCAGTATCGTGAGATTTCTGTTGAACATTGTAATTCCTGTGTCCTGTTTCTACAGAGGCTTTGGTCACCAGGGAATATGACTAAAATACTCTAAGAATGTGGGCTAACATGTTTTAGAGAGCAAAGCAGTGTTCTTTTTTTTTCCTAGCTGGTAGTGGAGATGAGGATCTGCAGTCGAGCCCTGAAGGCATAGATATCAAATCGCAAAAGAGCATGCGTATGAAAATAGTGAACTGCATGTAGCATGGAACTTCAGAATGACACCCATGGTAGCTGTCCATCTCTCCTCCCCAGGTTCTCCCCCATCACCATCGACAGCATGACCACACTGGCGGGTGTAAACCTGACGGGTCCCACTGGCGCCGGCTGGTGCATCTTTGTCTACAACCTTTCTCCTGAGGCTGATGAGAGCGTTCTGTGGCAGTTGTTTGGGCCATTCGGAGCCGTCACCAATGTCAAGGTCATCCGCGACTTCACTACCAACAAATGCAAGGGCTTCGGCTTCGTCACCATGACCAACTATGACGAGGCAGCTATGGCCATTGCCAGCCTTAATGGCTACCGCCTTGGTGACCGTGTGCTGCAGGTCTCCTTCAAGACCAGCAAGCAGCACAAGGCTTAAGATAGAGAGGTGTGGCCTGGCCTGCTCTTACCACCCCTTTTAACCCAAAGGGGGAGGGGGCACTAAGCTTCCCGCACATTCACTCTACATGGGCCTGGACTGAGTCTCTCTTTGACACACACTTATCACACACATTACACACCCAAATACAACACACACACATACACTTAGCCAGAGTCTCCAAAAATGACAAACACATGAGTTTTTTTGGTTTCTCTTTACATGACATGCGAATCCTTCCCTACATTTGCCTGGATTGAATTAGTAGAGGGTGACTTGGTGAGATTTTGCTTTGCAAGAGACACAGTTTTAATGAATGTGACCCAGAATGTGTGCTAAGTGCTTCGGTTTAATTCAGGCAAAGCGTCACTGAACAAATTTGATTATATATATATATATATATATATATATATATATATATATATATATATATATATATATATATATATATATATATATATATATATATATATATATGCAGTTTACCCAAATTCTTGCCCCAGTAACTCTCCTGTATTTAAGGAGAGAATGTAGTCACTTTTTTACACATGGGCATTTTGAATCAGTGGATTTTTTTAGATTTAAGAAAGAAAAAAAAAAGAATAAAAACAGTGTTCTCTCATATATATTATTATATAACTATATATTCAATATTTAAGGTGGTTATAATAGCCAAGTATGTAAGCATTTTCTAGAACTTTTATTACGGTTTCCTGGCTTCACCTATGGTTGCATTCTAGCTTTAGCGTGCTGTGCCGACCCCATTAAAGCTCCAATCCTTGCAGCCAGTTTAATAATGTGCATAACAGCACCCACAAGGCTGAGGAATATGAGAAGGTCATCATAATCACTTCACTATAAACTCAACAAGGCATCATAAACTCTATCACAAATCCAAGCAAACACACACACACACACCCATTTAACAAAAACAGCTGAGATCACAAAGTAACCTAGAACATCCCTGTATTGTTCCACTCTAGTTTCCAGCATTTAGAAAGCTGCCACTCAGAGCAGTGTTTACGTGGTGATAACGCATATGAGTGCATTCTTTCTGAAAAGGTGAGAGGTCTGGCTAGAATAAAATGACTGCACTATACCAAGCTTACAAATAAATTCCAAAAACTTTAACATCAGAAGTGAAATCAGAATCGATTTCCTGTGTAGGGTGAACCAGGAGGCTGTCTCAGCTTCCCTGAGGTTATGAGAATTACAGAGAGAAGGGTTTAGTAGCTGCTACCCTTGCTCCAGAAAGATCAACGCACACGATCGCTCATTCTTATCTCTCAAACTGATAAAGCTTTGTGCTTCTAATCAATCTTCATGCAAACACAGACCATCTCTGCCTCCAACACAAGCTAGGATATTCCATTCTAATGCCCATGTTAAGGCGAGGCCACCTGATCTGCAAAACGATCAGCACTTCATTCACCTCCACCGAATATTTATTAATCCCTTTTAAAAAGATGCACTGAATGATGATGCCCACATTAATGCTAACAGAAAGTCGAATGCCCATAAAAACAAAACTGTTCCAGAGAGAGAGAGAGAGAGAGAGAGAGAGAGAGAGAGAGATGTTGCTGTAAAAAAACAGATGAGAATTTAATGTGAAAGAGAAGGGTTTAAAAATGAGCATTTAAACCGAATGACATTTTGCTTTTTCTTGATAACGCTGTGTTAGCCAAAGAGGACAATGATCTCTTTGAAAATATGGATTACATTAGAGATTAATATATTTTTATATCTACAGAAAAAAAAACAAGTCCTTGTGCAACATTTTTACAGATTCTTAAAAGCGTGGAAACCTTTGGGACACACCGCATGGCTTTTATTTTTTCCGACTTTCAGCTTTTAGGGGAGAGAGCGCCTGACTCTCTGCGGTGTCTGGGAAGGGGACTGAAGTGTTGGGGACTTATAAACGTACAGTATGTGCAGTGAAACCATTACATAATTAAAAAAAATAAAACAAAAAAACAGGAAGCAAGCTCGCATTATGCTGAAAAAAAAAAGAGTGAGCATAACCAGACGGATCAATGTACACATTAGGATTAAAAGAAGTTGCATTTTCTCTGAAGTTGCTTCAGCGGCGGTGCAGTGAAACCCTGTGCTATAACGTTGATGTTATTAACTAGCTGCAAACTGTTCCACAAAGGCTCGATATCTGCAAACTGATAGTGGCACTTTTATATCCAAGCATTTCATCAGTTTCTTTTGCAGAATAGATTTAAAGAGTATCTATCACCCATACTGACCCATACTGCTCAATGCACCAAAGAACGGATTTAAATTCGGGATCCATTAAAGCTGCACAGTTTAATTCTATTTATACAGGCTACACAATAGCTTACAACTGGCTAATTATATACTCCGGTACATTACATCATCACAACATCTTCATCGTCTGCTCTGAGAATATTCTTCATCCTTCTAATGATTTTTCAGACTCCAGGTCTGCAGGGCCTCATCATCCTGACACTGGTTTGTGAGAAGAGTGAAAACACTAATCTGTGTTGCTCTTGACTTCATCACCTGACCTGCTTTAAACGTCACATCTTTATTTCCCGTAACCTTCACGGCTCATTTTGCGCTTTAAAGAAGCACTAACTAACTGAGGAGTCACAGCTTGGATCATATCGCTTTCTCTACATAAACATATCACATCTCGATGTATATCCATGCATCATTCCATCACTGAATATCACATTTCACTAATTACTATTTCAGTTACTACTGCAAGCCTTTTTCTTTTTTTTCCACATTCACAGCACCATCCAGATATTATCATGTAAACATATCCTGCACATCCTGGCCATTTTTGCCCACTCTATTAGTTGGTGGTGTGCCAATAAAAAGGCATGATTACCTAGAAATCATATCTCAAGCCTTAGTAACCTGCCTTACAAAGTTTTTGTCTGCCCTCCACATGTAGTGCCGGGGAGGCGAGGGGCAGCACAGGGCAATTTTTGTACTGCTCTGGGGAAGAAGTAGCTGGAGAAGGTTGTGGCGCAGTAAAAGAGCCCTGAGTGAGCCCACAAGCCCAGTGCTGATTAGCTCAAACACACACACACACACACACACACACACAGTCAATACAGAGACCCTCTCCCCAAAACTACAGTAGAGAGCCAGAGACAATGGCAGAATCACACATACTGCACCGCTTGAGCAACAAAATACAATAAATCGTTTAAAAAGACAAAAAAATTTTCCTATGGAACAGTAAGTGCAATGTGCTTCGTTTTTATATTGACTGAGAACAAAAGATATATATATTTTTTAAAAAAGAAATTAAACATCACATTGAAGTGGTTTGCAGAATAGTGAAAGGATCAAATGCGATAAACAACGGGAAAAAAAAACAAAAAAAAAAACAACAAGTGTTAACAGATTCATTAAAGGAATCAAACACCAAGAGCTCTGATCTCTGATGACGTTCATTATCCCTTCCTGAGCCCCTGAATTAGTGCTCTGACCATGCATGGTAAAGCAAACAGCCCAATGTGGGACACAAAAGAGCAATTCTCAAAGACCGTGAAAGGAATACTGTCTAATATTTCATCAGTTTTAGCCCATGTCAATTTCAAGATATTGTTTTGGTTTTTTTTCCTGTAATTTATTGATTTCTTTTACATATCAGGATCACATGTTAACTTAGCGTATTTGTGTCGTTACCGTTGCCATAGAGAACATACATGGGTTGAATATTTCTTTTGGTTGCTTATTGGATACGATTTATTCTATTTTTCCATTATTTAAAATTAGTTGCTGTTCCTACAGTGTATGCAGGTTTTAGAATTAGTTAGATTTTTTTATTTCAATCAAACTGTGCTCAGTTGTGTTTGTAAAAGTCTGTGGTAGCTTTTGTTGCAACATAAATAATTTAAACAGAAAAAAATTCAATATAGCGCCAACGAACTTGTATTATTTGGGCGACTTTAAGCTTGTAGTTTTAACTTATTGTTAACTTAAAAACTATTTATTCTCATTATTATGATTATTATTATTGTTATTGCCTCGTATGAAAGTATGTTTTGTGTATATTTATGGTTTATTTCATATTTGCAAGTTTAAAAGAACTTTCATTTTGCCAGATTTGGATACACCGTTTTGGTTTTGTTTTGTTTGTTTGTTTTTTTGTTTTCCTTTCTTTCTAAAAGAGAACAAATAGAATAAAAAAAAAAAACAGCTTTAGAATTACAATTTGGAAAAGTTCTCCATAGGCAAAGAATGCACTGCTATATTAAACTAACTGACCGTGTAAACATACATGCTGTGTTCTAGATGTTATGCCTTTACTGCCTGTGTTCTGTTTGTCTTGTTAAATGAAAACCTTTTGATTATTTGATCTAATCACAGTCTTGTTTTATCCAGCCACGTTCAGACCCCCTGCAACTGAAAAGGGAGGAATGGAGGGAAGGAGAGGGAGGAGGAAAGAGGGAAAGAGGCAGTGGAAGGAGGAGAGGGCTGAATGTGAGCCCACTCTCACACATCCTCTCTTTTCAGTTTGTTGATCAGCTGAAGCCTTTTCCCAAACCTCCAGGAGCAAACAGTGATTGATAGAAAGGGGGTCAGTGGTTCCTCTGTTTCTCAACCAATTGTATTTTTGTATCGATTAATTTAGAAAGGGATGCAGAGTTACTTAGCAATGTTCTTCTTACACCATTTCTCATGGTACAATAATACAAAAAAAATAAAATAAAGAATTAACCACAAAAGCCTCAGACGTCACTGGTTGAGGACAAAAAGTCAAATCTCATAGTTTCCAAACACAACCAAAACAACCAACAATGTAACAAAGGAAAAAAAATTTAAATATATCTTTCTGTTTAGTTTAGGATATTTATTACTGGGATTACAGCTGAAAACGCTTGAGGACTTTTTCATGGAATTATTTAATTATTTGTACTTTACATGCCAGAAAAAATAAAATAAAAGTTGCGAACCCTAGTGTCCTGGATATTTTCCTCTTTCATTGGGTTTTGTGGGAAGGTCCAACTGTGAAAACTGCAAACAGCTCGATGAGGAGTCTGGATTTTACGGATGAATAAGAACCAGAGGTTTCACTACACTGCCTTAGCATGGTTTTCTTTCCACTAAAGTACAGCCATGTACTTTAGTGGAAAGAAACTGTAAGCTAACTGAAATGACTTTGGTTAAGGATTGTTCGAAGCAAAAAAAAGACATATTGTGATTCAAAAGAAACCTGACAGGCTGTGAATTTAAAACGAGACTTTATTTCAAATGGAATGTGAGCTGAATCCAATTTCTGTAAAAAAAAAAAAAAAGAAAAAAAAAGAAACAAAACAAACACACAATCAAAAAGCAGACAAACAGAAAACACCTCATCTTCACTCATTTTCACTATGGTGATGATTGGAGCAGAGAGGTGAGACAGATAGTGGAACGGACACAATCCCCACGCTGTGACCTGAAACACTGAAAATAGCTGAGTTTAAGTTAAAGACTTTCATCCAGCTGCTGCTGTAATATCAGAGGAATCTACTGAACTTCAGAGTTTAACATGGCATTAAATATTAACACCATGTTTCTGATAACTGTATGATCTTAAAATCCAACATCGGGTCTACTTCACATGCTTCTCCTGGCAGGAGGAGCATGTACTTTACTGCCGTAAACATTTTTATTTGTCATTATACAGCTTCTCTTGTTTTCTACAGAAATACAACTTCAGAAGTATCACACCCCATAAAGAAAATAAACAAAAACTAAAACACAAAATAAACTGTGTGTGTAATATTATACTGACCTTTAACTTGAGGTGATGCTGTATATAGTTTTACATTTTAGACTAATCAGACTTTTTGCCTTCAAAATACAGGTTTTAAAATGATCCCCAATGATGCCCAATAATTTAATTCTTTAAATTTAATGATAAGACAATAGTGTTACATGTTTCCGAGATGAGATCAAATTTGAATCATGTGTAATGCTAAATCCAGGTGATGATAATGATATTAAAATATAAATGTCCCAACTAGGGATGCCACAATACTCAATATAATATTGAAGTGTTCGGTACGACCGCCACAGTTCAATACGTGTATGTGAACCGCGGTTTTTCCTCAAAACAATAATAATCAGGCGGTTTTATTTTATTTTATTTTTTTAACCATGCACTCTATTACTCTCTGTACCTCCTGTGTGTTTGCCTGTACTGTATCTCTACGTGCTGAGACAGACACACCTCCCCGCAAGTAAATATCCAATCAGTGAGTGCTAAAGTTAACCATGCGGTAACCATGCTTGTGATGCTGGTGTCAGATTTCAGTCTAACCCTGGAGAGCGGTGAAGTGAGACAGAAACACGAGGAAGCAGCGCCGTGATTCAGATCTGTGGCGTGGGGACATTTCGGATTTGTTGTGGACCATGATGCCGATGAAACAAAACATGACTGTGTTTAAGCAGTGTTCCACACGAGTTACTGACACAGAAATACTTCCAACATGACCACACATCTGCAGCTCGCATTACACACCACTGACACGGCCTTTTTCCCGACCTCTACGAAAAAACGCGCAAAAAATCGAAAACGCTTTGGCTAAAGCACAAAATCTTGCTCTAATAACAGATAGCTGGACCTCGGGGGCAACAGAGAGTTATCTCACAGTGACTGGTCATTACAGAGCGGGTTGGGAATAAAGAGCGCCGTCCTCCAAACCCGTCTCCTGTAATAAAGTCATATAAGCGCTAATTTTTATCTCACTATTTTCAGTACACTTTCATTGTGTAAGTTGATTTTTGCATTTAAGTAAAAAAGAGAATTGCAACTAAAACCAGTTTTTTTCTTCTTAACATACTTACTGTTCCTGTCACCTAAGCAAAGAATAATGAAAAAAAACGCTTTAATTTGCTAAGCCATCTGAACCGAACTGAAAACCGTGGGTAAAAACCGCGCTACGTATTGAACCGTGGGTTAACTGTATTGTTCCATCCCTAGTCCCAATATAGACTTATTAACATTTAATACATTGTTAACATTTTTTATTGTTATTTTCGTACATGTGGTATTATATAAGTTAAATAACGAGGCTAATATTTGAATAATTTGTGATTTTTTTTATAGCACTGTATTGAGATACACATCATGTAACGTAGAAATGTCTTCATATCATGATATGATACTTTGGCATCTCACCCAGCCCTAGTGTAATATTAAAGAATTATGCACCATTTTTCATGACTGCTGCCAATAATCTGGTGCAAATCAATCAGCCTAGTTTGCATGAATAACTGACTTGTTCTGCAGGCTAAGGAGTTTTAGTATTGTGTGCCATTCCAGCTTGAACACTGAACTGGTCTGCACATGCTGACCTCTTCCTGGCATCAGTCACACCTCAGAGTGTAAATATTACATTGATGCATATGTATTTTGAAACAGCTTGCTCTGTGCATCCTCACTCATTGGTGTTGGTAAGCAGTACTCCTCTCTTTCTAACACCAACATGCCTACAGCATCAGTGAAGCCTAATGCTACTTATAGTAAAAGTTTCTGAGCTCATAGCCATGCTCACTGGAGTTAAACTCACCGATGGAGTCACTGTAGCACTAAAACTCATCATGGTCAGGCAGGGCAGAGTCGATGGAGGCCGGCTCCTGGCACACAGCGGGTGTGGTGAACTCCATCAGGTACTCACAGCGGCTTGGCTCCGAGGTGGATGTGACCACCGTCTCTTTCCCACAGGTCATCTTTACCTAAAGAATGTTGAAAATTAAAATGAAACGCAGTGCTCCTGGTAGAAGATGTACCAGGCTTCTAAAAACGTGATAATATAGTAATGTCTAGTTTAACAACTAGTGTTGGAACATATTTCAAGTCTTATTTGCTCAAACGACCAGAAGCGCAGGAGGTAACCATATTTTATTTTTTATAAAATATCTTATTTTATTTCATAAAATATCCTGGTAGTTTAGCAGATTGATCAAACAGCCCAAAGGCATCAAAGATCTACCATCATATTTTACAGAAAGTTTGTAATCCTGTGTGAATAATATATCTTTTCTCTATAATTCCAGAGCTGAATACAATTAGATAGCTAATCTGTCTGCCAAATCTACAAATCTACTAATCCCCCAAAACTGTAAACTCAACTCAGTTTACATACTGAATAAATAACAAATATATATTGTCTTGATCATATGCTGCAAGTTTATGACTCAAATACACTGAGACTGGGCGTGGAAGATGTTTGGAACTGTCCTACATCCACGCATTAATCCCTAGTATTAGCACTAGTACACTAAACACTTAGAGCCTGAATGCTGACTCAGAAACAAATCTATCCAAGACAATATTCAACAATAGCTTCACAGAAGCATAACGATGATAACACACACACACAGGAAACAATGACTTACTGTAGTGGACCTGTTAGGACCCTGCCAGCACCCTGTGCCATGCTCATACTTCATCACAAGGTACTTATTGTCTTCAGACCCTGCCCAGGTTCCCCATGTCCTACACACACACACACACACACACACACACACACACACACAGACAAGAGAGATAACAATAACGATAACCATTTCCTAAGAACAGTGTATAAATCATCAACCCATGGTGAGACATTCTTACCCCAGATTGGTCTCTGAGCCCCCGTACTTAGGTTTCTGGGAAACACGGTTAAATGGACAGAGTTTGTAGATATACCTATAGAGAGAATAAAGAATATTAACATTAAATTACACTTGGCTTATGTTAATCGATTTTGCCTTAAAATTCATTGTTGCTTGATGATTAAAAATTAAAAAAGTGTGATGCTTACTTATATTCATGCATCAATATATTACTCTATTACCAGAGATGGCACAATGTTTTTTTTCCAACAACAATACAGGAACCTGGAGGATCAGCCAATATTTTTAATTTAAAATCTAATAAGCTTTTTATAACTGAAGACATTTTCAAGAATTGATCATGACTTAATCTGAAATCAAGTCTTTCTATTATTTTTTGGTAAAAAATTGCTTAATAATAAATGCTATTTAAACCATGTCCATATACATGATATTTATTTTAATTTTTTTAAGGAATATGTAAAAAATTAAAAATAAATAAACAAAAAAAAAAAAACTATAAAATGAATGAGAGAGTTTTTATTATACATTTATCTTCACAAATAAATATTTTATATGATATAAAACTGTATAAATGTTGTAAAATTGTGAAAACTACACCCTACTTCAGCATCTCTGTACTTACTCGCTAGTGGTGAGCTCGTAGCACTGGCTGTAAAGATAAGCAAACTCAGCACTGGGCCCGAAATCAAAGGAAAGTTCTTTCTCGATGTTCCTGTAAATTCAAGCAGACATATTCACAGATCTACATCAAAAACTGGGCTGTAAAATCATAAAGAAACAAATATGTCTCAGGGATCATTGCACCAACCTGATCTGATCTTCCACTTCACGCATCGCTCGCTCCGACTCGTCAAAGTCATCTCTGGCTTTCTGAGCGACTGTGGATCAGAGAAGAGGAGGTCATCAAATGGATGCATTGGGGTGACAATATACCAGTATGAGTTTATGTCCAAAATAAGGAAAGTGGAACCACACTGGTGTAAGGAATAGCAAGAGTCCTACTGACCATCAATCAAAGCTTGAGTCTCAGCATCATAAGGTGGCATAGTGTCTTCTTCCTCTATCTTCTCTGGAGTCTTGATACTGGAAGGAGCCTGTACAAAATAACACAACTGGTGAGAATTTCAGTTCTCTCACTGACCTGTGCAGAGACACACACTGCTCACCTTCCTTACCTTATCAAGTTCTTCCTCTGGATAATCATCTTCCTCATCTACATCCTCTTCCTCTTCTTCTGGAATGTCGTCATCATCGGGGTACGGCTCAGAGTCGTTGTCCACCACAGGCTCCTTGCTTTCTTCTGTTGGAGGCTCCACAGGCGCTGGCTCCTTAGGCTGAGACTGCAACGAATCCGTTCAGTGTGAAACAGTATGTCTTAGAGTGCAGAGTTACTTCAACCTGACCACCAGAGATAATGTCCTGATATAATAACAGAAGAATGTAGGGTCTGCAAAACTGTATGGAAATTTATTGTTCTATAAAATGATATCTTTGGGATCTTTGGTTTTTATTATGTAGATTTGATTTTAGCTTCAAAATCAAAGTAAAACCAAAATGTATGCAATGGAAAAAGACTTCTTCTGATGTCATACATGATGCATTTCATATATAAAAATACCGCTATGTGAAGGCAATCCTAATTTATACTGATTATACTATAATAAGAAATCTGTTATGAACCATGCTCTGTGTGACTGAAATAGTGAAAACAGTAACCATGGAAAGACACGCTAAATCTAGATCATGGTCAGGGCATGTCTCTCTTTCATCAGACTGACGCTTACTGACCTCTGAGACGTACTTGTCCTTAATGTTGTTCCACACACTTTCAAAAGCTGCTGTGTCTACCTGATTAACTCCTCCTAGCACCCCCTGAGGGAGAGATCACACTGCGGTTATTATAAAAAAGAAAGTGCAAACAATAAAACTGAAAAAAAAAATATAAACAAATATACCTGAGCTTCAGTCTCGGAAAAAGTTCCATCTGCATCTGAATCTAGCTCTGCATGCGTCTGCAGCTCGGCAAGTGAAACACTGAAAAACAAACACATCATCAACCGGCCAAAAGAAAACATCCAGAATGATATACACACACACACACACACACACACACACACTTACAATCCATCCGCATCATCATCCAGCTCAAGAAAAGCTTCTGCCATTTTAGCTTTGTCCTTCTCCGCACGGATCACTGCTTTTTGTTCTGTAACAAAGGAAACAAAGAGGAAACACAGCTCAGAAACACACAGAGCAGCTGATAATGAAAGCCAGTCACTGAAACTGACGTTTAAGTCATTCATTAGAATTTTTGTGCATATATGTATACCTCATTATACATGATATATGGTTTCTTGTGCAACAGTATAATGGTCAGACAAAAAAAAAAAACACTATCCACATGATTATCACTGCAAGTCCAATTCAGAGTTCATTATACAATATATATGAAAAAACGCCACATACTGAAAGTGAAAGTTTATGCGCGAGGAAAATCTTGAAATCATGGAAAACAATTGCACTTACCCTCCCAGGCCTTAAGATGGCGCTCCTTGGCTTCCTTCTCTGGCTGTTCTGCTGTCTCTTTAATGGTCCTCATATTCTCCACTTTCTCCTCCATCTCCATCTTACTCTTCTGCAGGTCAGTCATTTTGCTCTGTAAGAGACGATACAGTGCGTTCAGCTTGGCCACGTTAGCAACAGTTTTACTAAATAAAATCATCTGAGTGGAGTGGAATACAAACGGAATTCTATTTTATTTGTGTTTTATTCTATCAATTTTATTTGTGGATTGCCTTTATCAATGAATACTGTCACAAAACCAACCTAACGCAACATGAACACACATACAATAACATATTATATATACATATATATGTATACACACACACACACACACACACATACATATATATATATACATATATATATATACATATACATACTATATATATATATATATGTGTGTGTGTGTGTGTGTGTGTGTGTGTATAAGGATATATATGAAGTCTGTATAAGTCAGGATGTAAATAATTAAATTTCATTTTCTCCCTAAGCCACAAATACAGAAAGCAACAGTGCTGTTAAGTTTTTTTAGACCTGTTTTTCTTGTTGGGTTTTCTTAGCTTCCTGAATAAGCTGCTGTTTGAGGAGGAATCCTTCTTTGGTGAGCTCAGCCATCTTCTGCAGAACCTCCTTCTCCTTTCGACCCATCTCCCTGAGAACCAGCAGAGTGTTAACACAACTTCCTGATAATGGACACAGATGCTTTATTTTATACAAAGCTCTCTAACCTTTAATAACTTCCACTCAAGAGTCTAATGTCAGACATTATGCAGAGGAGTAAAGACTCCTGGACCATGGTGGAAAAATACTAAACTGCATGTAAGGAGGCAGCATACGGCAGTACGCAAAACAAGAGCAACATGATGTGTTTCCGAGTAAAGCGCCTGAATGAGTTCCTGACAGGTAATTACGACATTGTGATGGTGTTCCTGTACACTTACTTGCTAATTACTTACAGAGATCAGGATGATCTTCTCTTTAAGGAAAGCTATACTATAACACTGACTCAAAAACTTACTTGCAGGTGTTTTCACATTTGGCTCCACTGTTGTACTCATCAGTGGTGTCACAGCAGTCTAGGAGGGAAAAGAAAGACAAGACAAAGACAAACCTATGCTGAATCCCAGACTACGGTGCATTAACCTTCACTATAATGATATAACGGAGGTAAAGTGTGAGGTGGAGGCTATTACCACATATGCCGTCGTTAACTCGTGAGGAAGGGATGAAGGTGGGTCTGTGGCCAGCATTAGTGCAGTGGAAGCTCCCATTGGGACAAGCAGCAGTGCCTGGATGACAGAAAAAGGATTATGATCACTTTGCTAACGAAGGGTATAAACACAACCCTTCATTAGCAAAGATATATGAAGTACATTAAATGCTAGTTTCACCTCTTTTTGTGCCTCTTTTTAAATGAACCATATTCAGATTTAGAAAAACTAGCTGCAAATGACTGCAGCGCTTGTGCTACAAACAAATTCAACATAGGACACTTTCATTCTAGCATTAATAAGAACTTTGAGTGTTAATTGTTTACTCCTCAGCTGCTTTACTACAGTGTAATAGCGTCAGTCATTAAAACGTGCTGCTTCACATGATGCTATCATTAGGCAATGGATAAAAAGGAGAGCATATTTCACAGAAGTGAAATACGAGAAATACTCAAGGAAGAAAAAGAAAATATATATATTTTTTAATGTTGAATCATCAAAACCAACCCATGTTTCATGGAAATACTATGACAAAACACATGCACACACCACATGGCCAAACATATGTGGACACCTGACCATCACACCTAGATGTGCTTGTTAATAACCCCATTCCCAAAAAATCCCATTTCAGAGTCACCTGGTTCATCAGAGCCGTCTTTACAGTCGCAGTAGTCATCATTCACTCGGTCAAAAGAAATGGTACGGGAGCCATCCAGACAGGTGAATGCACTGTTCTCATCATAAAAATGCCGTCCTGTTTGAATTAAAGTGTAAGGAAACGGGTTAGAATGACAAGTTAGTTATATAATTGGAGCCTTGGCAATGACTGAGTTGGCAATGAGACTTGGTTGATAGATTTGGTGACTTTTTAAGAACCCTTTTTGTGACTTTAATAAAAATAAATAAATAAATAAATCTTAACAAATCTAGTGACTGTCTTGAACTCACAGTTGCTGTTATAGGAGTTGAGACAGCAGGTTCACTCGACTCACCAGCAATGGATAATGTCTGTGTTACACTGATCAATCACTGATCAGAACTGTATCCCTGTGACCAGTCACTGATCAGTATCATGTGTCCCACACTACTTTGTTCTCTATATTCAGAGATATTTATTTATTTTATTGATAAGTAATAAAAGTAACCGTATACGCTTATGACTAATCACCATCACTGCTTCCTTGAGAGGATTTTGCATGTGTATAAAAGTTTAGTTTGTGGTACCATAACCACAGATCCTAAAGAGCAAAATATTTCTGTAACAAATCAATTATTTGAGATACAAATGTTAAATATAAATATATATTTTTTTAAATTCATGTACCATAATTTGCAAGTTTATATGCTTAATATACAATTATCATAAATAAATAAATAAATAAATAAATAAATAAATAAATAAATAAAAATGCATATGAGTCCATGGGGGAAGTGAGCGAGTTTTTGAGGGTACTTTATCCTCCTTCCCCCTGAAAGCTGTGTCTTCTCTGGTGTTTTATGAGGTGTACTGAGGGTCTCTTACTGGACAGCGGGACTCCCCGAGGCCTCTGCACCTCCACGGCCGCAGCTGAGCCCACAGCCAGGATGACCACCACCAGCAGCAGATGCGTGCAGCTCATGATGAGTTTGAAGGACGTCGAGGATAAATAATATCTGACCATAAACAACAAACAACTGCACGTGAACACAAGTTACAAAGCATTTCAGCTGCAGCGCTTAGCTTCCTCAAACCACACACTAAACTGAACAAACTAAACAACTTTAACAATATATTTCAACAGAAGCTATCATGCCGCCTGTTTAATTCCTTCCTTTTTGCTCGGATAATGAATAAACAGCTCTATTTAGCTTCAAAGCTAATCAGCTAGCTACAGCTACCTAGCAAGGCAGTGACAGACCTAGATGCTAGAAGTAAAACAGTTCTTAATTAATAATAATAATAATAATAACAATAACAGTAATCGTGTGAAAAGGAAAGAGAGTGCAGTTATTCTACTCACGGTGTTTGTGATTTGTAGAAAATCGGATTATTATAATTATCAAAGCTTAACAAAGTGAAGAAAATAACGACTCGAGCTAATCATTCATTACCCACTTCCGGAACGACCTGCGCGAGAGCTGACGTGCACTGCGGTGGTGTGTTCTGATTGGTGGAAAATATGAGCGAGCGAGAGAGAGAGAGAGAGAGAGAGAGAGAGAGAGCGTTTTTGTGATGAGTGTAGAAAATATAAAATACACATCCATCTACGGCTAATTTACTTCCAAATTATTTCTGAATTTCTGATGATATTCTGTTCAGCACGTGGTCCTCACTCTGCATGCCCAGTTCAGCAAGTGACGTCAAATCAACATGGCTACTGTATATACAAGTGTCTTGGATCAGCCAACATACAGACATTTCACTAGTTAAACCTATAACAGTAACTAACATTACAACAGTAACAACTACAGTACACTATGTTCAGGATGAAAATATACATCACACATCACAGTTAGGGGAGGCCCAGCTGGCCAATTTAAACCCTGATTTGGAATCTCAAATTAAGATGCTAGCATAGGAAGCTTATAGTTTGAGTCTCTCAGATGTTTTCATGCCTCAACATTGGTTCATCTCTGTGGGACTGTATGATGCAGATAAACTTCCCATCACTCTGGTGGACAGATGCGTTCAGAAGTCTACCTTCCAAGCATTCCAATGATGACCCATCACCTCTAATGGCCAGAGGCATAAGCGTACTCCTGGATTTAAAGAAAGTGGCTCCTGTTTCACCCCATATAGGAGAAGCCACCCACCTTACAAATTGTAAAAGCTCCCCTAGCACAGAAGCCACCCGTGTTATCTATCTATCTATCTATCTATCTATCTATCTATCTATCTATCTATCTATCTATCTATCTATCTATCTATCTATCTATCTGTCTGTCTGTCTGTCTATCTATCTGTCTGTCTGTCTGTCTGTTATGGAGAATGGCAGCCAATCCCTCACCAAAGTGTGATATACACGGTTGTTAGTGGATTCCAGTACAAGATGGAGATGCCGGCCTCATTGGGGAGCATGGTGTAAAAAGGAGCCTTGTTTCCTTCAGAAAATAAGCTACCAGTTCTAGTTGCAGACACCATCCTCTTGGGGGTATATAGTGTCTGGGTAGGCATGAGTGATGGACTGTCTTCAATTAATGGAGAGTTTATGAGATCTTTGTTCTTCTGTCAGGTTCTCCCATTCCTTTGAAGGCACCCTAGGCAGTGTCCTGGTGGTTCCAAATGACCTCAATTTCACAATGATGGCAACCACCTTGCTTCTTGGAACATTTAAAGCTGGTAAACCATGAAAAATGTTTTCAAACCCTGATCTACATCTCAAGCTCTACATTTCCAGATCTCCATCTCAATAAACTTTGATCACAGTGGAAGACATTAAGGTGTTCTGACAACTATTTAAAGCAGTTGTGGAAACAAACATATTATCAAGCATATCAAGGCCATAAGCAGGACTAGGACAGTGGCTTTTAGTTTAGTACAGTATAGGAAGAATCAGTGATAAAGGAGTCTCCCCAGCCAATAACTGGACAAATCAGCTATACACCTTTTGGTGTATAGCTGATTTGTTGCTCATGTTGCTGTGACAGATACATTGCTGCAGTGACGACATCTCAGAACCAGCAAGCATTTGAGGGCCAGGTGTCCTTTTGGCAGCATCACCAATCAACTGAAGGGTAGGCTCAGTATTTCTCTAAACTGATGAAGTCATATGTACACATGGAGGATTTGACAACATTAGTAATTCGAACGAAAAAAAGTTTGAACAAAGCGTGTACATTGCTGCTCTGCAATTTGTCACAAACCAAAACATTTCTTGCCTCATTTGTTAAAAATCATCCTTTATTTGTATTTTGAACACACTTTACAGTACTGAACAGTGAAACGAAAGAAAAATATACTGATATATATTTATATATTTGTTTTTTTTATATTTTATATATATATATATATATATATATATATATATATATATATATATATATATATATATATATATATATATATATATATATATGCTTATTAAATGCATTTTATTCACAAAATGACACCTCAGTTCTCTCAGAGGACAAACCTTCATAAAAATAATATAATATAAAATAACTTGGACACATTATACACATTACAGCAACATCATTTACAAATATTACAATCATTGTGTTTTGTTTTTTTCTCTTTATAATATCATCATTTATTAACAAGTAACATATTGTTTAAAGCCCAGAGAGTCATTCCATAAAGGATTCTCATTAGAAGAAAGTGACTTAAAGTACAAATAAACCCTTTTCTACTCAAGCCACAATCTTTATCAAATCAGCCTGTCACAGACTGTTCCATGAAAAACACCTTCAGTAAAACTACTGTAAATCTCATGACTACCAGCCTCTACGGATTATTACTGCAGAGTAGTTCTTCTTTTTTTTTTCATCAGGTTGCAGGGAGAGAGTGCCGGTATGGACGAAAAGTTTGGGATCAAGCCATGAGAAGTGCTTACCTTGTGCAAGTGTTATTGTATCCCTTTAAAAGAATAAATCTACACACTGTTTAACCTAGACCAACCACCTCACAACCCAAAATAAAGTGCAGGTTTTTTAATTCACAAATGATTAGGCTGCCCTCAAACAAAACTAAAATATAAAACAGTTTGTGACTGTAGGATTTGTTTAATCCTTAAAAAAAGTAAGGTTCAGGGAATGAGTGTGTAGGGGTTGTTTTTTTCTGCAAAGTTCAACCATTCAAATACATTTTTATTACAACTAAACATAATAAGCGGTCAGTGACAATGAGAAATTCAAAGTGATTTTTAAATATACAGACCGACAAATACAATATATACAAAATAAGCAGTGATAAGTCTAATATTTATATTGTCTTGTAATTAATTCTTCAATATCACAATCACCAACCAGCATGATACAAAAATAAAAACTGTACACAAACTGTCCAAAGAAAACTTTTCCTTTTGATATTCAAAAAGAATGGCAGCAAGTAATTAATTTCTTTATAAGAAACGATTGCTACAGTATTGTGTTAAAATGGCAAGAAGTATTTGTTTGCTTAAGAGCTTGCCTCATTAACTAAAAGCCACAAACAGAAGCATTTTCTTTTGTAACATACACAAATGTATGTGGGGATGTCATCAATTCAGAAAACAGATCAACTTCCCTTGGGGTTACAAGCCTATAATCCACCAATTAGATGCCAGTTAACCTCTAGGCAAGCTTATTACAAACCGTCCACCAAGGTACCAAAGCCATAACATCACATGCATTGTTTTATTTACTCACTCACCCAAGCATTTTGTTACCTTATTTGTATTGGTGTAACCTCAAAGTTCTGTTGCAACAGGCACACACTTGAAGCTAAGGTACTGACCAGCAGAAACCAGCTTGTCCCCACATCCACAGAGAAGTTTTCTCACAAAATACCCACAATTTCCCAGTCAACTGTTACATTCAGAGTCACAGACAACCCATTATTTTGATGTAGGCTAACTGCAACTTAGATTCAAAGACTCTGGTGAACATAAATATGACCCTTTCACGCTGACATATGTATTATGTTAGATAGACGTATTCGAATAATCATGGGTTATTCTATGAAAATAGCTAATATTAATATTAATGCAGACAAAACAGTTGACATTTGACAAGGAGTACAGACAAAACACAAATATTCTAGGATCTCTCATGAGCCTCAGGACAGTCAGCATAGTGCCACATACAAAAACCCTGCAGTGTTAAGGCATAAAAACATCAAACTTAATAATGGCTGCATGTGACTCCCTGTGCTCAGTTCCACTGGAGCAGTTGTGACTCTCTACCAATCACACCCCTCAGCCAAGGTATTAGTTACCACCCGTTCCTTTGGTAAGCCAAAATGGAAAAGATTATTGGCTGTGATGAAGCATGGCTGCATTATATGAGCGGGTGAAAGTGAATCTGTGCTGCTATTGACAGGATTCTGTGATTTCCACTCTTTTCACAGGACCATCCTGAAATGTAATTCAAAAGAAGGCAAAATCATAAATTCCGAAGAATAACATGGCTTATTCTCAAAAAGTGACTATCCTTGTTTGCATTAAACATGATAGGAGACAGTAGACCATGAGCAACTCCCATGGCTAGTTCCTTAATTCAGTCCCTAAAATGTTCGACAATAACGGAAGCAACCAAGGAAGACCTTACATAATAAAATGAGGTTTTCAACACGATAACAGAAAGGCTTCCAACATACACACAAATCATGCACAACAGAGAGAGAGAGAGAGAGAGAGAGAGAGAGAGCTTAAAACAAGCAACAATCAAGAAATGAAGACAAAATTAGACCACTATCCCACGATGCATTGCTTCACGGCAGCTCCAGAGCTGAAGCTGGTGGTTCAGAAAGGCACGTGGCCATCTCGCACTGGTAGCACTCCTGGTAAAGGGAAAAAAGGGGCCAGACCTGCACCACAGGTCCAGTCTTGTGCCACTTGAACTCCACTTCCCCGTCCTCCTGCCTCCAAAGCAGCAGCCGAAGCCTCTGCCTCTGTGCAGCAGGTGTCCTTACAGCTTTATTTCCGACAGAAATGGAAAATAAGTCACTCTGATTTAACTAATCGTGTAATTTCTGAGGATTTCAGTCTCTGTTAAGAATGCGTTAAAAGCTGTTTCTGAGCAATAAGACTACTACTGAGATGGAAAATTGTTGGTATTCCTTTTAAGATGGCTTTTTCCAAAGAGATCCCAAATCCCTTCAAAGTTCCCCCAGGTGTGTGTACATATCTTTAGTGATTTGATTATACTGAAACTGTGGCTGTGTGGGTATGCATGTTTATGTCTAAATGTTTAAATGCGCATGGTGTATGGGGATCTACCAAATTTCCAGAGTGCTACATGGTCTAAATGGCCCATTCGAAACACCACTAAAACTGTATTCCACCATGCAGACTCTTACCTTCTGCTAGAAAGGGGCCCAGCACCCATTCCAAATCTACAGTTGCTGTGTGAATTACTTCTCTGATAATATTATATTCTTCCCTTTTTTGAAAAATAAAATAAAACATTTATTGAGTTGGTGCAGAAATATTGTTTTGTTCATGGTATGGCCATGAAGACGAGGGTAAGGTACAGAGAAAAAGAGAGTTCTCATGGGACCACCTGCACTCCTGCGATATTCCTGACAGCTACTGTGCCTCACGTATCCTCAGCAGGGGAGAAAGATGACTCTTCTTCCTCCTCTGCCTCCTCTACTGGACTTCCATCTGAATGTCTTTCCTCATCTTCTTCCTCCACCACTGACTGAACCTGCAGTCGCCTCCTCCCCCCTCTCTCTACTGCTACTTCCTCCTCTCCACCACCATCATCCTGTCCTCCCCCAGGACTCTCCCCTTCCATCAGCTCCTTTGGCACCTCCTGCACACCTATATGATTGTGGTTGGGCCCAGCCTCCTGATCTGGCTCACTTTCCAAGGTAAGCTGGAATTGAAACTTGTCTGTGCAAGAGTCAAGCTCGTTGTCGCCGATTGGAGGGGGTGAGGGGCTCTGGGGGATAGTGCTCTGGTACCAGTCCCGGTTGTCCTCAAGGGTGTCCAGGATTTCCTGAGCGTCAGGGTGCACTAGGTCACCCCAGGTCTCCCACAGAGGGTGCACAATGTAATCAATAAAGCCCACCTAGAGATACGAGATAAGAAATAAGGTGGGTTATGAGGTTATGTGCTTAGTTCGAGTTGAGCAAACGTCAGCTAGCATGAGGGTATAGCTGATCTCTTTGTAATCTTTTATAGTGCTGAAACTGGTGTTACAATGTATTAGTTCACATCATTAGAAATTGAAATGTACAGTAAAATTTGGATTATTAAACCTCATTCACTAGTTTGGGTATCTAGTTTATGCCATTTTTCTCAATTCCAGGATCAGACTGAGAAAATGAGGCTCTCAGAAAGCTCCCCAAATCCCAACTCCTGAAAACCAATAACCATTCAGAGATCAAAGTGAACTGTGGATCATGAATATTTCATTTACATAATTACAAAAATGGGGTCATTACCAAATAAGTTTTCCTTTACTGTCCATCAGTTTTCTGATATTGCCTTGTTGTCCTTGGAGGTACTCAAATTACTTTTTAATGTTTATATGAACAGAGCACTATATGAGCACTGATGCATTGATCGACGAAACTCATTGGCTGGTAAGGATTTGCGCTTAGGTTAAGAAGAAATAAAACATAGTGGACAGGGTTGGATGTCTACTGGCTGATATATGACTAAAATAAAAACTTTTCAAAAACACAGAGCCTCTGTTATCACCAAGCACACCGCACTGACCAACAAGTCTAGCCCTTATTGTTACTAATTTGTATGTCTTAAAGTAGACTTAAAGGTCCCTTCAACAAATAAAAAGATATTCGACCTTACTGTGACCATTCCAAAATCTAATCTGCTGGTAACAAAGATACTTCCATAACCATTCCACATTCCAACATTCAACCACTTACTTTTGAGATACTAAAGAGAATCTCAGACACATGCCTGGTGCTTTCAAGTAGACCTTATTTTGTTAGTGTTACAATTCTGATTAGCTATTTCTTACTTAGCTAGATTTACATTTAATGTGTAGTTATTCCCTGCCTGCACATTAAAGTGACACTTACATCTCATTCTTTCTGCTAGAAAGCCTGTGGCTATGTGACTACAGGTGGAGTGTGTTAGCTTGTTCGCTGCTTTGTCAGCTGGATTCTGGCTAATACACAGCCAAACGACAGACCCTTTATTCTCTTCACTTGGTTGGTTAGTCTGCTGTGTCTGTCCCTTAAATGCTGAAATTATGAACAAGCAATGTGCTCAATACTACCATCTACATGACACAGTGTTTTACTCTGAGATGCTCTGTGCTGACTTCATGGCTGTCATGCTATGCTTAGTTCCCAGATTTGGACCCTGAATTTCTCAAGTTCAAAATTACCCCATGGACAAAAAGCTTAGAAAAACAAAGTCTCAGTTACATTCTAGGGAACATACCAACTTGGCAATAGACACAGCTGAAATTAGTGACTTAGGACCACATCTCTGAGGCTCATGTCCTTCAGCAGAGAACTCATTATAGACTAGTGATTAGTCATACTTCTCTTGCTCCTCTGGGGTGTGTGAGTTTACAGCCATGTCTAGGAGATTCTTCTAAACTTGCAGCAGATTATTTAATCACCAAGTTCAACTCCAGTCTCAGAAATGTCTGCAAATGGAGCTGGGTTGGCCAACTTGCACATGCTGCAGACAGGATCTAGATTAACCGAGTCAAAACAGCAACCCACAGAACCAAAAATTTACAGTGTGTCAGTGCAAGACATGCTGAGGGAACATCTGTCTTGTTCCTGCCCTTAAACTCTCAAGAATTTTCAAGAATTAATCTTGAAAAGCCAAAGCATGTACTGCTGAGTGTACACAGGGTAGAAGTACAGTTGTGCATGTGCTTAACAGTGATTAATCATCATATCATGATCTCAACATCTCAACAACAAACATGGAAACTGCACAAAAATGAGGACATGAATAATCACCCCATGTAACCACACACCTTTCTGGCATAATCCCAGGTGTGGAAAACACTTAAGTCGAAACAAAAAACCAAGAATCGTACCAATTTTTCTTCTGCAGTGATTTTTTTATTCCACACAGTCTACAGTGCTACAGTCCCCTCCAAAATTATTGGAACACCAATGCCAATGCAGTTGGTTTTTGTGCTGTACATGTAAAATATTTGGATTTAAGGTCATAAGATGGATATTAGAAGATTAGGAGTGCAGCTTTTATTTGCGATATTTACATCTAGATGTGTTAAACAACATCACACAGAACCTTTTGAATCAGACCATCCAATTGTTCGTGTGAGCAAAAGTATTTGAACAGTTTTTACTATGACTGACTATAACCCTGACTCATTAACATCACCAAACTGTCATATTCTTCTTCTGCGACGTTTTTTACAGGTTTGTACTGCAGTTTGTTTCAGTTGTTTTGTGTTTTGTTGGGTTTTTCATTCGGTCACCTCTTCAGGAGATCAAATGCTGCTCAGTTGTGTTCTGGTCTGCTGATTGACTTGTCCAGTCTAAAACCTTCCACTTTTCCCCTTAATGAACTCTGTGCTTTGGATCATTGTCTTACTGCATGATGAAGTTCCTCCCATTCACCTGGGTGTATTTCTCTGTAAATTATCAGACAGAATATTTCTGTACCATCATGAGGTCCATCATTGATAAAGATTAGTGAAAATGTTCCATAAGCAGTCATGCAACTCCAAGTCATGACACTACCACCACCATGTTTCACAGATGTTTTGGATCATGAGCAGATCCTTTCTTTCTCCACACTTTGGTACATCTTGGTTCCAGTGCTTGTGTGTCTCATCTCTGTAGTTCTTTGTGAATTTCAATCAGACCTTCTGCTGATGAGTGGATTATATCTTGTGGTGTGGTGTCTATATTTTGGCCCTCGAAGGCTTCTTCAAACGGTGGATTGTGAGACCTTCACCACTGTCTTGTGGAGGTTGTTGGTGATGTCACTGTTTTTTTTGGCACAGCTCTCACAATGTTACTGTCATCAGCTGCTGTTGTTATTTTCCATGGTTGACTACTTCGATGTTTGGTTGTTATTACACCAGTGGTACGAATTGTTGTATTGTTTATACCCAGCGCTTATGCAATGCTTCTGATTGATTTTCTTTCTTTTCTCAGCTTTAAAATGGCTTGCATTACACCCATAGACAGCTCTCAGATTTTCATGTTGGTTTATTCTGTCATCTTCACAACATGGGCTTAGTCAGGAGTAGGCATTCAAGAGCTATTTATTGTTTAAACCATCAGTCTAACAGGACACACACCTGGGCAACACAAAACACCTTGTCAGTCATGTTCCAATATTTTTGATCATCTAAAATTGTGTGGACTGATACACAGTGTGCTATTTTTATGTTGTTTAGCCCACCTATATATAAATAAAAGGAAATCAAAGCTGAAACTCTAAACTCTCTTCTCAAATTCATCATTTGATCTCAAACCCATATAAAAATCATTGAAACATCTGCAGTTCAAATCAAACCTCAATTCTGAATTGAAGCATAACAACATTAACAACAAGCCACTTCATATTACAGCATTAGAATAAATATCAAATGGAAGAACTACAAACTATTCTCCAAATCATGTAATAGCCTATTCTCTCAAGATGGTGTAATATCCTGCTCAGTGTAACAATGAAGAAAAGATATGGCAACCATTTCTTACACAGTTTCTATAGCCAATGACAACAAAGTTACCAAAAACTAATTCATTATAAGATTAATCACAGAACATGTTTAAGAAAAGCAAGAAATTAGATCAGCAGAAACACACTGAATACAGTCACAGCCTGGTCATGTCCAGCACACACAGTTTTTCTGGCTCAGCGACCACAGACCCTGAAACTGTCCACCAAATTATTATACACTTATATGGCCGAAAGTATGTGGACACCTGACCATTACACACATGTTGTTGAACATCCAATTCCAAAACCATGCACATTTACATGGTAACATACTTTTAAAACGTATGTGGTTCAGTCTGTGTTCCAGTTCATCCCAAAGGTGTTCAGTGGGGTTGAGTCAGAGTCAGGGCTCAGTGCAGGACACTCCAGTTCTTCCGCTCCAACCTTAACCTCTACACCATGTCTTCATGGAGCTCTGTGCTTTGTGCTCAGGGGCATTGTCATGATGGAACAGTGTTAGGGTGGTGAAGGGAAATTGTAATGTTACAGAGTACAGAGATATTCTGTATGTTTGGGTGATTCCATTTTTATAATAAGAAGCTTGTATGGGTGTGTAAAGGTCTGGGGTGAACATACTTTTGACCATATAGTGTATGTTGCATTGCTTGTTGCCAAAAAACAAACAATCACACGCTGGATGGCATTTTTCTGAGCATTCATAAACTTTTTACAACCTTTCTGAAAGGGACATGGCTTTTTACATCCACCACAATTCCCACAGAGCTTGTCATGGGATCTCCCTCTCATGCTGAAGTCCCTTAAGGCTCCCCCTCACAAGGCTAGGCAAGATACCAAACTGAGATGGGTGTCTCTGAAAATGGCCTTTTTGCTAGCACTGACTTTAGTAAAGTGGGAGATCTGCATGCCCTGGGGATAAGTTTGCTTCGCATGTGGTTTTGGCCAAATGACTGCGATGTTCTTTTGGCTGAATGCAAGAATTTCACACAAGTCACCTCAAGTAATAACATTTAAAGCAAATCATGCAGCTTATGTCTTTAGGTTATGTTGATGTTTGGTCTTAGTATGTGTATATGTGCATTTGGTGATTATTATTCATAGTTACACAACCACAGTTACACAGTTAAATAGCAATATTTTTCTTAAAATTGCTATGAATTTTTGACAATTGCTGGCAAATGTTTGACTGTATGCATGTTCATATTATCATTTAACTAATTTGATATTATTATTTATTTCAAATTTGTAGATCAGGAGGTTAACTGGACCAGGTTCTTCTATGAAGCTGTTTAGTGCTACACTAAACTGGGCTTTTAAACTAAATTTTATTAAAAAGCTTGTACAATTTTCTGGGTAGATTATCTTTTGGAGAACATTTATTTCAGCGTGACAAAAACATGCACAATAAATACATGTTAATATTTAAAAAACGAATTAAATGATGATTTTGACGTCCTAGAAAAACGTCTAGTGCACATCCTGTTCATATCTGCATTTGTCTCCGTTTAGAACAGATAATCTGTTTAATCTGTGTAATGTATTCATATTCAGTTGCATCCCTAGCGTGTGAGTGTCTGTGTGTTTGTGTGTATTGTGTATGTACCTGACTCTTTTCCACAGATGCAGTGTGTTTATCGCACATGGGGCTGATCTCCATCCCACGCTCACGCTCCTTGTCTCCCTGCTGGAAAAATTCCTCCATGATGCGCTCTGTCCACTGCCGGTACACTGCCAGAGGCTTCGTGGGGTTGCTGAGGTCAGCACAGTGCACCATGTTTCTTAGAACCTACACAGAAGCACATACATACACATCATATGAATATCATTTAACTATGAAACTCTTCTTTTAAATTCCAAAGCCCTCAAGATGCAATAAGCAACTATTACCATTCCAAAGAAGCGTTATTCATTATTCATTATTTATCTTTTGAATTTTAATACAAGGAACGGAACCAAATCTAAATTCATGTTCACGTATTGTTTTTACCAACTGATGTTTGCATTCATTAAAGTGAAATACATTTACAATTATTATGCTGCAGTATGAAAAATGGAGACTCCACACCCTCACTGATTACATATTTAGAGCTCTAACGCCACAAAGGCAAGTTATCCAATTCCTTCCAGCTTCAGGAGGAATACAGATGATGCCACTGGATCTTTACTACAGACCAACACCTGATAAAGCTTCTGATAAATTCATAGTGGATTAAAGTAAAGGAAGCAGCCTTTAGTCAGTCACTTCTTTCACAAATACTGAAAAAGGAATTATTTGAATTATTGGCACCTTTCAAGAGTATGAGTAAGGTAGATTTATTTATAAAATAAACATGCCTGCAACTCTTCTAGACAAAAACTTTCCATTCAAACCAGTAAAGGTCAAATCTGTGTTTGATGTGCAAGATGAGAATGATGACGCATTAATACTGAACAATATTCTCATAGAACTCATGTGGGATTATTTGGAGCAGTGAGTGAAAAACTGAAGCCCATCTGAAATTCTCACCCAGTTGATGTCAAAGATGATCACAAGACAGGGTTCGGCTTGTTGTTAAAGAAAAACAATGAAACATACAACTGTTTTTGTACAAAGAGCCTAGTACTTAAAATAATATTATCTTTCACATGTACTCAAAAAAATGTGAAAAATTATTTGCAATTAAATTATTTTAAAAAGCCTATACATAAAAAAATACTCTCAATCTCCAATAATCATTTCTCGCTCCTAGGGTTATATAAATATGAGGTTTGTCACACACATAGTGTCCATAAGCAGTTGGATGTCATTAAGCACAACAACGGCCATGTCAATAAGTGAATGCCACATTTCAAAGCAGGGGCTATTCTAGGATTTTCATTTAAGGGGGGCTCAGTCCCCAATGAGGGTATAATAGTTAAAAATAAATAAATAAATAAATAAATAAAATAAATAAATAAATAAAATAAAGGTTTGACTAAGAGGGTAGGATGGTAAACTTACTGCAGCATTCCACTGTATTGCATAGATGTGTATAACATTTGAGTACTGAACAAGCCAAATACGAGTCTTCCTGATCTCTCACACACACACACACACACACACACACTTGTCCTCTGATCCTCGCTCTGTAACGTCTGCGGATTGAAGAACGGGGAGGAGCTGAAGTCACCATTTTCATATGAAATTTAAAGGGGACTGAGGAGATCACCAATTTGTGTAGAGTTTATGGAGAATCGCAGAATTTTTAGGGGGGCTGAGTAGAAATGTTAGTGGGGCTAAAGCCCCCCAAAAATGGCCTAGTGATGCCCATGTTTCAAAGCCAACTACTAGGAAGCTGTTTGGAAAGATTGACAGAAGAAACATTTCCTAAGTGGTTATGACTTAGCTATAAATTGATAAATCAATAAGATAATTGCCCCAAATGTACAGAAATAAATTCATTAATGGTTACAAAATCACAACAATAATGCAATGCTATGACCATCTTAATCTCTGAATTGGAACAGTTTACCTTGGCCTAGCCTGTGGTCTGAACTGACCATCCACACATGCAAACCAAAGAATATAAAGGAGCTAATTTTTGTGGAGTGCCAATAAATAGTTGTTTCTGCCATGAATAGCTGCTCAAATTTCCACAATAATCAAATTCCTACAACAATAACCACAGTAATCACTTTATTAACAGACACAGAGCCTGTATAAGGACACAAGGCCTGAAAATACCCTGGATGAGATTTATCGATAGGAATCACAAACCGCTAATTCCCATGCTTATTCTATATGGTCCACCGACTGGCATGATTTAGAAAGAAAACCAGTGAACATGCAAAACCCAAGCTCTGCATCAAACTGGGGACACTGGAGCTGTGAGGCAGCAACTCTTCACACTGTGCCACTGTGCTACCCATTAAGGCTCAGTGTTAGGTCCTCTTGTGTTCTTCTTCTCCCATTCTCTCAGTGAAGTCACATTCTCACATGGGTTGATATACCACTACTGTGCTGATGTCACTCACTCACAACACATCCTCTCCTTTCCTCTGCTCAGATCTCAGCATGTCTGGTAGACACCTCATCATGGAGGGCAGTTCACCAGCTAAAACTAAATCTGGACTGTTGTATCCAGGGAGATGCAACCCCATGTCAAGATCTTATGATCTCCCTGGAGTTCAACCCACACCCTCTCCTCAGAGAGTGCACACAGCCTTGGGGTAGTTCTGTACAACCAGCTATTCTTCTTGCCTCAGAGAGCTAACCTGACCCTGTCATGCAGATCAGGGTGGTCTGTTTTTTTCTCTCTGTCCACTGAGGACACTCATGTGCTTGTTCAGTGTCTTATCATCTGGAGATTGGACTACTGTAACTTGCTCACTTCACACATGCTGACCACTCTGGCCTATGATGTTACATCAGCAGCAGTTCTCACCCAGGTAGGAGACAGGAGCTAGGAAAGGAAGTAGGATAGGACAGAACTACCTAATGGGTGGGAATTAACTATTAATTTAATTAATTTAACTAATTTAAGACTAAATAAGAAGAAAATATGGTACACTCCAGGTATCATAATATATATCTCCTGCTGTTGGTTTTAGTTAAAGCAGTGTCTCTATAGAAACACTTGTGTTACCTGTATGCGGTCAGTGTAATGATCAAGCAGTAGCACTCCTGAGCTGGTCACTTTCTTAGTCTCTACCATGGTCTTTAGATCTGCCAGTAAACTCATATGCTTGGACATGTCTGTTGCCAGTACCTTAAAAGACAAAAAACAGACCATGGGTCAGAAGAAAAGTTAAATTATAATCTTAATTATGTGGAAACACAACATATCACCAGTGCCTCACCATGTCGATGACCAGCTTGCGCAAGCTCTGGCGTTGCCGTTTGCTCAGGTTCTGGAAGATGTCACAGTTGTCTTCATGGAGGAGCTTGAAACCCACAGCTAGGTGATGGTTTTCTAGAACTGACTCATCATTATACATCAGAGCCAGCTCTGAGTCTGCAAAGACAAAAATACACAGCTCAAGCAGGTGTTTTTCCAGCAAATCAATAAAAATCCATACGTGTTCATCATAGTTTGTGTGATAAAACATTTAAAATATATATATATAATGTTCATATTGATAATTAGAAACAGGCATATAAAGTGGTAGTTGTTTAAGGCAGTGGTGGCTCAAGTGGTTAAGGCTCTGAGTTGTTGAGTAGCAGAATGGGGTTTAAGCCTGGTATTGGCCCCCTTCAGCAAGGCCCTTGATCCTCTCTGTATTATAGCTACCCATGCACTCTGACGTCAACTGCCAAAGCACTGATATGTGAGGGAAAGAATTCCACTGTGCTGTAATTTGTGGCAACAATAATGGCGTTTACTTCTAAACATATTTGTGCATGTACTCTGCTGGCACTGGATTAGTTACAGCTAGGGTTTGCACCCTTATTCAGAGCAACTCATTTTTATACAACTGAGCAAATGGTGGACCTGGGATTTGAAGACACCACCTTCCACTCAGTAGTCCAACACCTTAACCTAAGCTACCACAACCCCACAATGACATGATAGTGCCCCTGAGCACAAAGCACTGAGCTCCATGAAGACATGGTGTTTGGAGTGGAAGAACTCGAGTGTCTACTTCTACTGTAGGTGTAAAACTTTTCATTACAATCTTATTTATAGTCATGTGATGATGGTGATATTCATATACTGTTGTACTGTGAGTACTTACTGGTATTAATGAGAAACTGATTGGAAACTCCAGGATGGTCCACATCATGGATGGCAGCAGCAAACAATGCAGCCAGAATTTCCAGATCAGTGAAGACCGCCTGTTGTAATACGTAAGACGTAATAGAATTTACTCACAATACACCATGCACCATACTCCAGCACCAAATCTAATGGAATTGTATACTTTCTTTGAGAAAGTGCGTGAGAAAAATTATACTTACGTCCAGTGCCGGTGTGGATAACAGCACATGTGTTGACTGTGTGACATCAGCCGCATGCAGGCTGTTGTGGTAGGCCACATTGGCGTGGTAATGATCCTCTAGCGTCATCACATAGGTAATGAATGTATCCACAGGGATACGAAATGTCTTCAGCAGATCACGTTCCTTGGAAAAGACCAATAAACAACTATGTGCTATGGTGCACTGTGATTCTCTTAGGATAATATTAATAAACCTGTTTCTTAATGAGAACAGTAAGGTTATATGGAGATGCACAGAAACCAGAACTTTATCAACTCAAGTACCTGGAAGATGGCAAACATGATGCAACTCAGAGGTCTGTTATTGGAAAACTCAGCCACTCGGAAAATATTAAGGCCCCACTTATTCAAGTCATCCAGCTCCTGCAGAAAGCATATAAATATTTATTTAACATGAGGTTTATCTTGTTTGAAGACACTTTAGTGCGTTAGTTAAGGAGTCAGTACCCTGGCCAGTGCATCCTCATGCTCGGTCTTGATCCCAAATCGTGGCAGGGCCTTACTGGTCAGACTGGAGCTGTGTGTCAGCTTCTTCACACCACTGATATGGCACATGGGCTTCTCGCGCTCCCGCAGTGTCGGCGATGGGATCTCCACTTCATTTTGCTTGTCTGAGGAACACAAGCAGACCTCAGCAAGCCTTTGATTTAAATTAAACAAAGATGGAGTAACTGTGGGGTGACATTTTAGCTGCTATAAAGCTGGAACTCCATGGAGTTAAAAACAGCAGAGGAATTGTGCTGGATGCTGTGCAACAGAAGGAGTGAGTTCACTCACCTAGGAAGGTAGTGGAGATGTATTCAGACACCTGGTTCCCTGAACGGCTCATCTCAGACAGATGTGACAGCTCTCTGTTTAGCATCCTCTTAAACTGAAGGACAAAGAGAGGAGAATGATTAATGTCTCTGATGAAGAGTAGCATAGATGAGATGGATGATATTACAGTATTAATAATGATACTGTACAAAAATATATGAAAATTATGAATCTGTTCACACTAGTTACAGTTCATGAGTAAGCCTGCTTTCATTAGCAGCAATAATCAGTACAGAATGATCTGAGAGCAGCTGAATGCAGCACATCATGAGATATCTTGTGTGTAGTTCAAGCTGCTGTAGATATTTGTAAGTATTCATTCATTACATTTCTTTCACAACAAATAGAACATGACATTAAAGACCTTCTTGTTTCTAATTTGTAGGCCAGAAATATCCCCATAATATGCTTCGAACAGGAAGGATACCATTGAAGAAAAATGATTTTGGTCATCTAACCTTGCTATGACCTAATCAATACAATGATAGTTCCAAGTAAATCCTATAAACCAATCATTCATGAGATATCTCTCTAACAAAAATCTCAGACAGACAGATGGGTAGATGGACAACATGGTCCACCAAAATAAAGGTCATCTAACTGCTTTGCCAGTTTGAAAGTGCTGGTAGATGGAGCCAGTGTCTGAATTAGTGTTTCTGATGCTGCATCGTAGATACAATCTTTTAAAAAAATAACAGTGAGGTATTTAAAACATCTGAAACACCTTTTGATCATCTTCTTTTTTAGAATTAACGAAGATGTAAAATTACTCACCAGCTGTCAAAGCTTGACCAGCTCAGCCTGGGTTTTAACAGAATGGTGGCTGGAATGTTCAGCAAAGCTGTTCTTTCATTAATAAGCATTTTTTTACTTGACAGTTCGTTAAAGCCAATTAGAAATAATCAGATGTGATTAAATGAGTCTGAAATCAACTCGTTGTGTACTATTCAGGGTGATGTACTATTCTGTGTGTGTTAGTTATGCAATACACATATGTCTGGTAGTATCTGACAGATGCTCAGTTAAAAGCATCTCATCTCTGATGTTGTTGTCAAGTCAATAACATCTATAGTTTGGGAAACTTTAATTAACTGCAGGCCAATCAAGCAGTCCAGGCTCAAATCACTGAAAGGAAGCAATGGCAGGAGCAGATATTTGTGACCCAAATGCTAAGACAAAGAGGAATATGTTTAAAATGTTTATTCATCACTAAATTACTGCTAGGGTTAGATAAAAAAAATATGTAAACACAGCATAAAAGATATAACCAGACCCGACAGATTCGCTGTGGGATTCGGATGAGACCCCAGCGCGGTCCCACCGCCTGGTCCTTCACACATTACAATCTCCATGGCAACCAGCAGGTTTCCTTAGCAACTGTCTCCTCACACTCCCTCCTGCGGCAGTACAGGAGCGAGTCAACTGGTTGGGTGACAGTCAGAGAGAGTAGGCAGGTGTCTGTCTTTGACCTCCTCCAAGGTCATTGCTCTATACAGCAACTCACTCTTTCTCTATCTCCCTGCTCTTTTGCTTTCTGCCTCAATCTTTCTCCACATCATGGAGCTTTTCTATTGTTTTGTTCCTTTTTCTCTCCACTGCTGCATCTCTGCACAGAGCTGCTCTATCTGCTGCCTCTCTCTCTCTGTCTCTGTCTGCCTCTCTCTCTCTGTCTCTGTCTGTCTGTCTCTCTCTCTCTCTGTCTGTTTTTTTCTTTTCCCTCTGCCAATAATAACTGATCCTCATCCATCCAACAATCATGATGCCCCACCTGTTCATTACTGTTTATTACCAGTACAGATACTAACAATAACAATACTGAACGATACCATATACTTCACATTTGTCCAAGACCCTTGTTTACCATTTATCAAGGTCACTTGATATAAATGTAATCAATAGAAAGACAAAAGATCATGACTAATGTTATATGGAGTGTGATCGATATGGTCCTATGGCTCCCACAGTCATAAAGAATCTCTTCATTAAATTATAAAGGTGCTTATATTCTGCCACTCTGGTTTTTAGCATTTGTTTCCTTAAGAGGGCCACGTCATCTACCTCACACTGTCATTATTACCATTACACAATACCCAGAAAAAAATGAAATAACTTTCAGTTCAGGTCATAATAGATTTAATGCACACCCTAAGGTCTGAAGTCAAAGTCTATGGGCTAGGTGAGTTTTTAATTAAAAATCAGTAGAACTGACCACCTGATGTGAAAGTCAGTCAAAATGAAGACTGCCAGAAGATAAAAATCACGTCTTAAAAACACAGCTGAAGAATAACTACTGAAATGCTCAAGGTGATCAAACCATCCAGCTGGGAGAAGTAACACACTAGATATTTATTGGTGTAGTCTGAGTGCTCGCAGGTTGTAAAAGATGGAGAGAGGGATAGGAGGAACAGGCATGAAGGAGAGAGTGAGACAAGACAACCTCTAAATAACAGAGCAAACATGCCAAAAAAGGAGCGCTGTAGAAAATGGCATTCTTTCTCTGTGTCTCAGACATCGACTGGTATTGGTGATCAGGTTCACGGCTCAGAAAGACCAAAACTTGGTCTTGTGGAACATATACTACACATGTACCATAAATCTGTGAAGCAAAGAGCCTTCAATTTAAAAATGTTTCTGTATATCAAATTAATTAGTAGTAAACTTGCAGGATGCTGAAAATATTATCAGATCAATATGTGATGTGTCTTTGCCTTTAAAATGACAACATTTCACTTCATAACTGCACCATGCAGTTTATAAGGTTATTAGATTATTAGGAAATGAGCTGGTAGGTTGTTCCATCTTAAGCAACTTTTCTGTAGACATTTGAAAAGTGCTTTATTCAATCTTTATATCAATCTTTCCTTAACAACAAACAACATTCACTTAAAAATGACCTATAGCATCTATTTGGTTGGTTAGTTGTTGCTTTGAATGTTACTCATTTATAAAAATTAATGTTTTCGGATATTTATGATTTACTCTGACACACTATTGTGGAAGACAAACAGATAACACAAGATATAATATGTATGTATCTACTATATGGCATGTCATTATTAAAAAACTTTTCTCTATCATTTTAATTATTTTAAATCAAGTCTAACCAAACATACTTAACCGTCCTCTCCCTTGGACTTTAACCCTCTTACTGCCCACATTCACAATCACTCAGGACACACACCCCTTCCCATGTGGCCTAGCAGGCCTCTACTTCCTGTTCCTACCTGGTCCCACCAGCCAATGAGCCAGGGTTTGGAGCAGGTCTCACAGAACAGGTCCATCAATGGGCTCCTGCGCTCGGCAGCCTGCCCTCCTCCCTCCAGCCCTCCAACTGCCCCCAGCTCCAGCTCTGCCCCTCCTCTCCCCTGCAGGCTGCTGTAGCTGGAGGAGTGGGGCAGCCGGTAGGCTGCAGGGCCAGGTGAAGGTCCAGGTGAGGTGGCTGGCTCGATGGCCTCCACTACACCCATGCTGAGAGAGGCCGGTGGCACGGGCCTCTGGCACAGGCAGGAGGCACGGTAGTGCAGCGGGGCTGGTGCAGCACTTGTACCCCAGCGGCATGCGGGCGCAGTCAGGGTGTGCTTGCTGAGGCCACAGCCAGCCCCGCCAGGCCACTCCAGAGTGTGGATTGGCAAGATTCCAGGCACCCAAGGGCTCTTCCTCTCTGTTTTTCCTTCCCTAGCGCTTTGACACGCAGGTGTTAGGTGCAGGATGAGTTGTAAACGGCTCTCCAGGAGCCGCCTGGATCCGCAGTCCGAGAGGGCTACATTGCATCCCAGCAAAGGAGCAGAGCTGACCCAAATCCAGCTGCGTGGGGAGGGGGGAGAGGAGAGGAGTGGACCAAGATGGAGAATTCCGGAAAAGGCAGACCGTCTGAAGGGCACGAGGAGGAGAAGGCAGTGGAGAGCAGGATAGAGACAGTGTAGTGAAAGGGAGTAAAGTGTGAGGATGGATGTGTGGGGAGACTGAAAGGTGAGTGAGACCAGAATGACGACGATGGATGAGACGGAAAGAGCGAATGTGATGACAGGATAGGATGGAACAAAACAACACAGCCAGCTGGCTACTAACAGCAACACTTGATCCAAAACATACACAGACAAAAACAGACAAGCAATACCAACGGAGGAAACAAGGAAACAAAAATAGAGCCAGGGCCTTTATCAATCCTATTCAAGCAGGGGTCTGGAAAAACAGCTTGTCTTTCGCTCGCTGTCCTTGGGTCTGTTGCCCCTCCCCCACCGCGGAGCTCTGAGTCGGGCCCCACGTTGCCACGGTGTGCAGCGATCCTGTTCCAGCAAAGAGCTTAAGCTGCAGCTCCTGTCCGTCCTGGACTGCCGCCTCCCTTTAGAGCCTCAGCTGCTTGAATCCACTCACAGATGTGTCTGGCTAAGCGATCCAGTGCTGCCTGTTTCTGTGTCTTGAGCTCTGTCTCCCTGGATGCTGTAGACAGCTCCTGCAAGCTAATCAGCCTCTTCTGATGGGAGCGTGCATGTGTGTGTTTGTGTGGGGTGAGTGTGCGAGTGTGCACTCTTGATTGCGCATGTGCAGCAGAGGGCATGTCAGTGTGTGTGTGGGGGGAGAAAGTGGGTGTGTGTGTGTGTGTGTGGGACTGAGAGGTTTATGCTGATTTCTCTATGAACGGCTCCATCTGTATGTTGTTGCAGTCATTTTTATCCCAATAACACATAAGCGCTCGGTCTCTGTCAGATCACACACGTGTACCCCACGTGTAAACAACAATCTTCCTTCTTTCATCTGTCAGCCACACTGTACAATTACACGAATGAAAACGAAGAACTGCACTGCATATTGCAACCCAGCTGTTTTAGGGCAATAACATAAATGAGAAAACGATCCTATTTCTTTAAGAGAGAATGGTAGCAAAGAGAGGTAATGATTTGTTATTGGCTAATATGGAAAGTACATGTTTTGTAGTCACCACAGAGAGCCAATGATAAAGCAGGAGGGGCAGACCCTGCTGCAGTTCCGTAGCAACCAAGGTTAAAGCACAGACAGCATCAGGACCTCAGAGCACCCTGTTCCCACCCCTTCACTCTCTCTCTCTCTCACTCTCTCTCTCTCTCTCTCTCTCTCTCTTTCCTTTTCTTTCTTGCGATTTCTCACCCCTCCCTTTTCTGAAAGCCAGAAGCCAGTGTATAGACAGACATTTGAGGGAGAGAGAGAGAGAGAGAGAGAGAGAGAGACAGACAGACAGACAGACAGAGAGAATGTACTCCTTTGGAAAATATATTTTAATCAGTTCCTCATACTAATGAGCACCTACACACAAAATCCGACAGCTCAGCTTAAAATGGAACAAACTGTCATAAAGAAAACCACAACCACACCAAGAAAACACTTTTTCTGTTTCTGCAATCTGCATTCTTTCGTTTCTGTTTCAAACACCTGATCTTTGGCATCATAAAAGAATTGGAGCATGTCATTAGCGTGTCATCAGTATACAGTCACTATTGCTTCAACATCACCCTGAGCAGGAAGGATTAGATACATGCAGGCATACAAGCTGATACCAGACCAGAGGTGAAACAGTTAATGTGGCATCCAGCTGAATGGATTGTAGGAACTGTGTAGTGACAATGCCCACAAAAAAAGGTGAAAGCACACCTTGTTGGAGGCCATCTCACTGACAGAGCGATGTGTCTGGATGGTCTCCAGCTGGTCCAAGCACCAGTCCAACTCCTCCAGGGTCTCTCGTGCCAGCTGTTGGTATGTCTCTTCTGTATTAGAGAGACACAGAGTAGTTACAACGTTAGCACAACTTTACTCACGTATTTGACCAAGGTTATATCACTGTGCTGAATCCTGTTTCAATCAGGAATGTAACCAGGAAGTTTTCTCTCACTGTATAGCTGGAATTCTGAAAGGTCTATGGCAAATTATTATCAACATAATCAACATATGACTGCTAGCCTCTTTTAAATATCAGAAATACAATGATGACATCAATACAATACAGATAATCATGCAGATTGTTGAGCTCTAATAGATAAACAGCCTTCAGTGTCAAAGAAAACCTGCAGGTATTCATGTTTCATTAAGTTACTATTTCTGTCTAATACAGAATTGATGTAGCAAACAATGTTTTTTGTTTTTCTTGCACACATTTATCTGGTACACAGGAAGTGGATTACATTTCTGTGATTTTATATAATACACTAAGACCACACTAATCACATTAATAGATTTTTTAAACATGCATTATACTGTATATGCATTATTACTGTATATGAGCTCAGAAAGTAAATTAATCTGATCTTATTTGAACTCCTGCCTTATTTGTCGATTATACTTTTGTATAACTGCATAATATATACATGGTATAATATGCTTTTATATTTTGTCATTACAATGATGATAGAAACTTTATTGAAGTAACTAAAATAACATTTAGGTTTATTACATACATAAAAAGGAGCACAGCAGTGCAGAGCCTAAAGTCATATTTGTCTGAAATATGAGAACGGATCAAGGATTATAATATTTTTATAACCTACTTGTGGCCTGGTTGTAATCTGATATTACAGCTTGTGGGTCTGGAGCAAAATAAACAGAATCAAAATAATGTGACCCCAATGTAAACAGAGGACAAAATGCAGAAACCTGAAATCTGGTTTATATGAGTGACAAACCTGCAAGCCTGATGTTTTATGGGAAGCTAAATTATATGCTAATGCAGTATTTGTTAAATGCCTTTAAGCATTTGTTGTGATAAAGGACAGATAGCCTCTCTACAGCTACACATTTAGACCTCTCAGGCACTTTTTAAATCATGCAAGTAGATTTCAGTCCTACCCTAGATTATTTTTGTTGGTATGACGTCTGAAAAAAGAAATCTAGAACATTCTGTTGCTTAGACAATAAACACTCCATTAGAAGAAAGTCATTATTGAAAAACACCATGGGTTTGGAGTTTGCCAAAAAAGGAAGGTTGGAGGATCAGCAAACAGTAAAATTTTTTCAATTTGGCTTTGGCACCAAATTCTATATACCTTAAACTGCTCATTATTCTGAGAACATCATCCCCACAGTGAAGCATGTTGAAGAATTGCTTTTGAAGAAGCTGAAACTTGGAGATTGGTTAGAGATGAGATAAATACAGGGCAAGCCTAAAAGAAAACCTGTTCCAGTCTGCAAGGCAGATGTTCACTGTCCAACAATGACCTTGAGTACACTAACAAAGCTAGACTGGAGTGCTTCCAAACCAAGAACCTGGATGTGTTGTCCACTCAATGATCAGACCAGTGACCTGAGTGCAGACTTCATCCAACCTGACAGAGCCATTTTACAAAGAAGAATACATAAAAAATATTCCAAAGAGTCATATATCAAAGAGTTATATATCAAAAATTTATATCCCAAAGAAATCTTTCCCAAAAGCCAGTAGTAGTTCTTATGGTGTTAATGAACCATTTGTAACAGAAAAAAACATTTTGTACTGTCAGTTGTTATAGACATACTGCGTAAACCAAGTGTGAAAAATACCAATTAATTTTGACTCCAGATTGTAACTGTACAAAATGTGAAAAAGTTCAAGGGGTAAAGCAAAGCGATGTATGACGGGTACTAGTGTGACAAGAGGCTGTTGCTAAATGCACTCTTGTACTCAAAAGGCACTCGTACATCCTACTTAATTATACACAGCATGCAGCTAGATATCAGAGTGAATGAAGAGTAAAGTGAAATATAAATGGCCAAAAAATTCCCACATGCTAAAATCTTTACTGTATATTGAATATTTGCCAGTAAAGTCTGGCTCAGGCATCTGTAGTTAGTAACATTTTCCTCAGAAAATAGATACTGTATATCCCAAACTTTTGTTAATAACACTGAACAGCACTAGTGTTAGCGTTCGTGAAAAAGGAGTACGGCTCCCCACCATACTTAGATTCGGCTTTAGGAGTGGCATCAGGGGGGTTGTTGCCATCGTGCTAACGTTTATCTTCCAGCCTCAGCAGAACAGCGCAGGCACCAAACAATTTGTAATTTATTTTCATCATAGGGGCAAGCCACTGAGAGCTGTTTTTAGTCTGATTAAAGAGTCTGGTAGGCCTCCAGCCCCTGTTGCCCATATGGTTCCACTGCGTCCGGTGATATAATTCATTTTGTCCTGGCAACAGTGCCTACAACAGGAAGCGTGGTGCAAGTAAATGTGAGAGACAGTGTGTGGGAAGAGTGCTAGTGTGTGTGGGAGAGAGAGAGAGAGAGAGAGAGAGAGGAGGGGGAGAGATGCTCTCCAGTGACTAATATTTATTACAGTAAACATACCAGAGAGCGTTGCTGGTGGAACTGTAGATTGGCTTGTAACTGGCGACCTCCTGTGGACAAAAAGAGACTTATAGTCAACTTCATGGTAGAAAGATGCCCTCTACTGGGGGCAAACACACTGACACAGAATCAGGAGCTCAGCTTAGTCAGGAGGTGATGGATGTAAACAACCTGGCTGTGAAGGATGGATATACACTGGCCAAGAGACTACATTTTATTTGTCATCATTCTGAAATTCAGACCATTTTCATAGTGTTTCTACACTTCCTGTCTTATGGCTTGTCACACAGCACAGACAAGCTTCAGATCACTGAGTCAGTCTGCGGATGTTGTCATTTAATCTTTTAAGGGTAAACGCAGACGGATCTTTAAACCTCATGCATTGATTTCCATTGTTTCCAACACAGCAGTTTATCAGAGTTAGAGACATAGTCACATCAACCAGAAAAGCCTTTATGAGAGACATTTTACCAAACTATGAATTTTAAAGATAACATGAATGAGATTTGAATGAAACAAAAAATACATAGATTGGAAAATATTTCTTGTTCTGAGAATACATTTTTCACAAATGATTAAAAGTCACAAGCATTTGCAGAGAATCGCCTATAAGCATAATTAGTGCAAATTATATTCATTAACTATCCTCTGAGTCAAGAAGATCTATTTTTATAAAACAGAAATACATCTTTATGAGACACAGCTACAGTTCCTTTTGCATGTCTTAGAAGTGCCTTTATGAAATGTGCTATAAATCATATGCATATGGCACGTTGGGCTGCGAACTCGTCTACATCATGCTGGACAGCTCTGAGAACACAGTGTGACAGTGACACATGAAAAATGACAGAGATGAAAGTAAGACTGCTTTCTAGACAGTGCACTAACTTGTCAGTAGGCGATGTGACATTGGCAAGAATGGTGAAGTTGCTTCTGACAGTTCGGAGACTGGCCAACACCTAGAAGAGAGAGAGAGAGAGAGAGAGAGAGAGAGAGAGAGAGAGAGATGATCAACAGAGTCTCTATAAGTCTTAATGTAATTCCATATAGAATCTATAACACTACTCACCTGAGCAAAAGGGGTGACTATGAGGTCCTCAGCATGGCTAGAGAGGGACACAAAGAAAGAGAAATTTAAAATCTCAGTAGATAAAACCTGTTATTTTTATCCCATATAAACAGTCCCAGAGAATAAACTTATCTGTGCTTAAAGGGAAATGACCTGACCCCACATCAGCATGTCTATTACTTTAATGCAGTGCACCTGTGCTGTAGTGCAGGGAGAAGCACCGGTACTGCCACATTACAGTGGGTCATTCTGGGTAAAGTTTACAGGGTGTAATCCTGCACAGTGCTTCATAGCTGTGGAAAATAAACTGTAATGTGTGGTGCGGTGGATGAGGCTGCGTACCCCTCACTGTTGATGGAGGAGTTACGGGACATGGTCTTAGGTGACATGTCGTAGTCGGAGTCGGAGCGGTAGAGGAAAGACTCTCTCCTGCCACTCTGGGGAAAAGAGGGATGGAGCACAAGCCCCGGACTCGCCTGCAAATCCATTGGGCTGCGGCCAGGAGACGGTCCATTTTCACCTTCAAAACTGGAGAAACACAAAGACAGACAATGAGCAAGATTAAAGAAATAAACACATCTTGACATTTAGATCAATCCTTTACTACAGGCAGTATTAGCCTCCTACTCTGAGAGAGGACAAAGAGAGTCGTGATCACAGACCGTCAAGATTCTCTCTCTCTCTCTCCACATACAGCAGACATTATCCGAGTGTTTTAAAGCGCTGAGACAGACAGAGCCTGAGCCACCCAGCGTCCCCATTAGCATAACCATCAGCAGCCTAATGGGAAAAGATCTTCAACCTGCTTCGTTTTGTTTAGGATAATCACTGGTACATGCAGCCATTATCCTGACTGTAAACAATAGCGCTGTCCAGAGAACACACACACGTCTACACCAGTTCCTAGCTGTGAGTGGAAAAATACTAACAATAAGCACAAGGTGTTCAATTGCTGGTGTTTGTGCAGTCATGCTACACCGCTAATGTGAAGAGAAGTGAAAAGAGCCGATTGGCATCCATGATTACGGAGGTGTTTATGACCCATAAGCTTCCTGCTGTCACATCATCTCCTCACCATCTCTACACAATTCAGAAGCGCACATTACGGCTGGGTCTGCATAGCACGATGTCCTATAAAGAAGAACGGGCAGATCAGTGAGGCGTTTAGGAAAGTCAGCTCAGTGTAAGCGATCATTTCAGCAGCTCTAATTCTGGGGCGTTTTTATTATTCAGTGTAAAATCATGAAGGCTGCAGCTGAGCCACATGGACTGGTGCGTCTAGGGTCAGGACCTAAGCCGAGGAGGAGGAGGAACGTAAAGTGGGAAGGTTTGCTGGCGCATGCTGAACTCCTTTGAGTCATCTCTGGGAATTCTGGGGAAGCTGCAGCACACTCTCACACTGGAACACACTCTCACATACACCAAAAGAAGAAAACGATATGCAAACACTCGGCGTCAGAGCTTCAACCATGCCAAGATTTTTTTCACCCGCTGTCTTTTTCTCTGTTTCTGTCAGTCAGACTTCCTCCCCCTCACTCCTTTTTCTCTCTCTAGGAGTCTAATAACCCTGTTCCCACACACACACACACACACACGAAAAAAAAACAAAAAAAACATGGCAGATGCGGTATCGAAAGCCTAGCCACTCATTTCGTGAGCTGATGAAGAGCTAGCCTGAGTCATTCTAGTGAGCATTAGTGCTGCACTACACAACCACCTTTTTCACTTCTTTATTGTTTATGAAACGAGAGCGAACAGTCACAGGCCCATCTCTGACTCCTGATTCTCTACAGAGAAGACGAGTGTCCAGGTTTCACTACATTCTCACCTTAAAGTCCAAACCAATCCATCATTCCACACGATTTCATCCCTTTTCTTCATTAACCTGATTTCTACCTTCTCACTCCACACATTTTTCCCCTTTTGCATTCTCCTCCCTTCCTTCTCTCTCTTCCCTTCTTCTTATCTCCAGAAAACAGAGTTCCTATCCCAGAAAACAAGAAAACATATCATTGTGAGGAATAGACTAAAGGCACTACAGAACAGGGCTGGCGGTGATTTAGAGCTCTAACGTACTGTGGAAGCCTGGAGCAGCCAGTGTTTTTATCCAAAACCTCTTCTTTTCTATCAAGAGCTGTGGCAAGGTCAGGAACATGTTCCCAGAAAAAAATATAAATACAGATTTGCCCTATGACAAGCATGAAAACATTCTCATATTATTAAGTAAAAATATCTGGAATATTTTCAAATGTATTTAGTATTAGAGACTACAATAAGCCAAAACTAATGAACTAGATTGAAATAGAATTGATCTGTTTTGCAGATCATGTTGCTTCTTTATCAAATTAAACGATTAAAATTAGCAAAACGTTTCATGCTTGAAATCAGGGGAAAAAAGTTTTCGAAATAGGTTTAATAATCTTATTTTGCGGTTTAATCTTATTCCCAGGAAATACTAGATAAATTTGACTATATTCCAGATATTTCCATGTGCTGAAAAGTGGGGTGTGAATACACAGCTTCTTCAAAATGAAGCTTGTGTTGCGATGAGTAACTAATTAGTTATTTTTTATTTTCAGGATAAATGACACTTATCTGTCACATCAGTTTGTGTGTGTGTGTGTGTGTGTGTGTGTGTGTGTGCGTGTGTGTGGATGGAAAGGGAGTGAGTGGGTGCACACGCATGCTCCATCTCTCTCTGTCTCCTGTTAATGCTTTCTGAAGTCATGTGACATTTTTTTTTAAAGAACTGAGAGAAAACCTGGTGCATCACCCAGCCAGTCTCAAGTATCATTCACAGAGGAACATATGAAAAAATAACAAGCCTTGTCAAACTTCTTTCTCTCCTGACTCTCCTGTGTCTTCATGCTCTCCCTCTACCCTATCCCTTCTTTCCTCCCTTTTTAGTGTCATTTTACCTCTGTCTGTTTCAGCTCTTGTCTCTCTACATCTCCTCTCGCTCTCTCTCTTTCTCTCTCTCTGTTTATAATTTAGCCTCTGTAGCTATGACTCAGTGGTGAAAAAAGCAGAAGCCAAGTGTGTGTTGCTCCACTGTTTGTTTGTAGGTTATGGAAGATCCATGGATCAAACTTACAGAGCCACAGAAAATGACATTTTTAAATATGAACCATGAGCTGCCGTGTCCAACAGCATCTGCGTAGAAATAGAACTGCTGCAATTGACCGTGTGTGTGTGTGTGAGAGACATTCATGACTTAAACTAGGCCACCATTCAGTTCATACAGGATAGATATGCAGTATCTAACAACACAAATTCACACACCTGACAGATAGTGATTAATATGCATCAGTAGTCAATGATAAATGGGGGGAAAAACACTAAACGAGATGAAAAACACACACACACACACACACACACACAGTGATTATAGGCTGGCAGCTCTCTTTTTCTCTCAGTGATAAGACAACCCCTGGAGAGCAGAACTCTGGACAATGACATGATGATCAGAGGGTGCAGAGAGGAAAGGATTTCTGCCAGCTGGAAATCTTTCCCTATAAAAGACAACATGCTAACAGCCGAGCTTCCCGAAGCTGCAGAAAACAAGCTTTCGCACATTGATTGCCTTGTTTAATGTACCTGGTCTGTCTCCCTGAATTGCTAACCTTGGAACGACTACAGAAAGTCTCGAAACTGACAATAATTGCAGCAGGCAAGCAGGCTGATGAGTGTTCCTATTGATGTGTGCTGAAAAAAAAGACAAGAGAAATCCCACACGAGATGACTAACCGAAGGGTTTTTAAGATTCATAATAGCTTTCACATGTGATACTTGAAGGGGCACAGCATGGGCAGAATGATTGAAAGGTTTAAAGAGTTAAAAACTGCAAATACACTCAAGACAGGAGCGCTGAATGATCTGCTTATTTCTGTTTTCATATACCTGCTCCATCTTTTTCAGTGTGCCATAATTCTATAACAAATAAATAACCTTTAAGCCCATTTCTAGACCTACGGTCAGCTTCAGAAATAATATCTATCTATTTACATACAAATCAGGTGAACAGTGTCATAATTACAAGATGTTTTGTATGCGATTTCCCTTTTTATGGTATTTGGACATTTGGTAGCTCAGCCGTTTCATGGCCAGGTGTGTATTGTTCCTTCAGTACAAGTAAACAGGTAAAAGCTATAGGTTTCATTTCAAGTGTGGAATCTATTGCTGTTATTCTCAATATAAAGTCCAAAGAGCTGTAGCTGCCAGTTAAGTACATTATCATTAGGCTGAAAAATCAAATTCAACCACGAAAAAAAAAGACATCAATGAGAAGAATTTCTCTGGTGCAGAAAAAAGGAATCCAGATCAGGAGGTGGATGCATCAGTGTCGAAGTCAACAATCAAGAGAAGATTTCACCAGGGGAAATACTGAGGCCTCAAAACCAGGAAGATCAGAATAGAGTTAGTCAGAATATCTAGAACGTCTGTACAGTTCTGGAGCAACATCCTGTGGAGAGATGAGAGGAAGATCAACTTGTAGCAGAATGAGGGGAAGAGAAGCGCATGGAGAGGAGAAGGAACTGCTCATGATCTGAAGAGCACTACATCATCTCATGGCGTTGGTGTGTACGACCGCTTCTCTTTGGTGATGTTATTGCTGACTAACAGCAGCATGAACTCTGAAGTGTTTAGGGTGATATTATCTGCTCACATTCGGCCAAATGCTGTAATACTTACTGAACAGAGTTTCATACTGCATCTGAACAAAGAAAATCTAATAATCTAATCTAATACAGAGATGATTAGATAACTTTGTGTATATTCAAGATATTTACACTGGCTAAGATCTCACTTTCCAGTGCTTTAATTTAGCAATAATCCACAAAATGTATTTAACAAATTGCCTTTAACGTTAAAGGTACGTTCCTTAAACCAAACAACAGCCTTTGTTTACGTTTATTATTATTAGTAGTAGTATCTTTTATTATTAGCAGTAGGTGTGGTAGTATCGCTGCTTTAAATCAAGTACAGTATGCTCCAAGATGAAGATAGATAAAGAATTTTGTTGTGTCACTGCCTCAGTGTGCCGGTTCAATCCAGAGCTTGCGGCACCATCTGCACTGGGTTTTGAATGTTCCCTCCATGTCTGCATGGGTTTCATCTGGGTTCTCTGGTTTCCTCCCAGACACATGCCAGAAGTTCTAAATGTGCACAAATGTCTCTATGCATCCATCCTGAATCTGATCCATTGTAACTCTAAACTATTGTAAATTTTGATCCATTATGATTCTGATCAATCATGACTCTGAACCATTATGATTCTGATCCATCATGTATCTGATCCATCATGACTCTGAAACATCATGACTCTGAACCATCATGACTCTCAACCATCATGATTCTGATCCATCTTGACTCTGAACCATCATGATTCTGATCCATCATGACTCTGATCCATCATAACTCTGAACCATTATGACTCTGAACCATCATGATTCTGATCCATAATGACTCTGATCCATCATAACTCTGAACCATTATGACTCTGAACCATCATGATTCTGATCCATCATGACTCTGATCCATCATAACTCTGAACCATTATGACTCTGAACCATCATGATTCTGATCCATCATGACTCTGAACCATCATGACTCTGAACCATCATGATTCTGATCAATCATGTATCTGATCCATCATGACTCTGAAACATCATGACTCTGAACCATCATGACTCTGAACCATTATGACTCTGAACCATTATGACTCTGATCCATCTTGACTCTGAACCATCATGATTCTGATCCATCATGTATCTGATCCATTATGACTCTGAAACAGCATGACTCTGAACCATCATGACTCTGAACCATCATGATTCTGATCCATCTTGACTCTGAACCATCATGATTCTGATCCATCATGACTCTGATCCATCATGACTCTGAACCATCATGACTCTGAACCATCATGACTCTGATCCATCATGACTCTGATCCATCATAATTCTGATCCATCATGACTCTGATCCATCATGATTCTGATCCATCATGACTCTGAAACATCATGATTTTGATCTATTGTGACTCTAAATCATCGGACTTTAAACCATCATGAAGCTGAACCATCATGATTCTTATCCATTGTGACTCTGAACCATTGTGACTCTGAACCATCATGACTCTGAACCATCATGATTTTAATCTATTGTGACTCTAAATCATCGGACTTTAAACCATCATGACTCTGAACCATCATGATTCTAATCCATCGTGACCCCGATTCATCATGACTCTGAACCAACATGATTCTGATCCATTGTGGCTCTGAACTATCGTGACTATGAACCATCATGACTCTGAACCAACATGATTCTTATCCATTGTGACTCTGAACCACTGTGACTCTGAACCATCATGACTCTGAACCATCATAATTCTAATCCATCATGACTCTGATCCATTGTGACTCCGAACCATTATGATTCTGATCCATTGTGACTCTGATCCATTTTTAACTCTGAACCATCATGACTCTGGGCCATCATGACTTTGAACCATCGTAACTCTGGACCATCATGACTCTGAACCATCATGATTTTGATACATTGTGACTCTAAATCATCGGACTCTAAACCATCTTGAAGCTGAATCATTGCGACCCTGAACCATCATGATTCTGATCTATCATGACCCTGATTCACTGTGACTCTGAAACATCATGACTCTGATCTATAGTGACCCTGATTCACTGTGACTCTGAACCATCATGATTCTGATCCATCGTGACCCTGATTCACCATGACTCTGAACCATCATGATACTGATCCACTGTGATTCTGAACTCTCATGACTGTGAGCCATCATGACATTGATCCATCATGACTCTAGTCAGAATGAAGTGGCAATTTAGAGTCACCAACCCACCTAATGCCACAGTTCTAGGGTGGGAGGGAACTGGAGAACTTTGAGGAAACCTACACAGACACAAGGAGAACTGCACACTCCACAGGCAGTAACATGAGCTCCGGGCTGGTGACCCTAGAGCAGGTGTCAGTGCTACCTGCTGGGACCTGCTTCAGAAATCTAAAACCCTTTTAGTTATGGCTCTAATTGTGCTTAATATCATTTTAACTCAGTATGTGTAAAAAAAAATTACATTTTAGAAAATATGTAAAATGTATCTGGTATGTATTTCAATATCATATCATGTTCAATATGGTCTTATTTCTCTAGCATCTTTGATTGTACATTTTGTATACATTTTATATACACTACATTGCCAACAGTTTTGGGACACCCCTCCAAATCATTGAATTCAGGTGTTGTTTTTTAGGGGTTGAGCTTGGCCCTTAGATGAACTGGTGAACTAAGGGTCCTCATCTGTCCTCATCATGTCTTTATGGACCTTGCTTTGGTCACTGGTGTGCAGTCATGTTGGAACAGGAAAGGGTCATCCCCAAACTGTACCCACAAAGTTGGGAGCATAAAATTGTCCAAAATGTCTTGGTATGAAGCTGAAGCATTAAGAGTTCCTTTAACTGGAACTAAGGGGCCAAGCCCAACCCCTGAAAAACAACACCTGAACTCAATGATTTGGAGGGGTGTCCCAAAACTTTTGGCAGTATAGTGTATAGATTACAGTAAACCAACTACAATATTAAACCAAATTCTAGACTTTTCTTTTTAATCATCTCAGGCTTGAAACAGTCTTGTTAATTTGGCAGATAATTTTGCTTCCTTCTAGAATGATCTACTGTAATGTTTTTTCTCAGTGCATCTAAATAGTTTCTTCTGTTTTGTTCTTATTTTTCCCCCATATTAATAACGTAAGAAAAAGACACTTCATGTGTGCATGAATATTTATACCCCTGGAAAGCCAACAACATGGTTCCTGGGTACTAAGAGCAAATGAAAAATCATTTAACTTGGCACTGTTAGTAATTTTGGTCTGAACTTTAGTCTGAAAATATCACAAATAGTTTAAAAAGTATTTTTAATGAAAATAAAAAAAAACCATGACATTGTTGACTTTATCTTTACCAAGAGCTCAACCTCACAGTAACACCTCATCATTTATCAGTCATTTCTCTTCCACCGATCTTCAACCCTCTCCACTTCTTCAACAGAAACACTAAAGCGCTGTCTCGCTCCTTACTCCGTTATACTCTGTACTCATCCCTACCACCATTGGCTTCTTCTTCTGCTTCAGATTTGCCTGTTGACACAACCACTTCTACCTCCTGACCCTCAGTAAGACAGCAGACCTTCCAGCTCCTGACTGTCTGATATTCACAGTGCTGAGAGAAAATGGAGGAAAATTAAAGCAGAACTGCAGAAGTATCAGCCAATGCTGTTTTTTTTCCCTGTCTGCTGTTCCTACCATTAAGGCTGTCTTCTTTCATGCTAAAATAAACACATGCATCTATGACCCACATAAATGATCCTTTTCCGTGCAGCTCTCCTTCTTCAGCTGCATTTTGTATTATATATTGGTTTTCACTTAATTGTTAGTTATTTATTAACTTTGAAATCATTTCATTACTGATTGCCGTTTGTACTTTGAATGCAAACCACTTTAGCACTAGAACTAGAGTACAGAGCCAAAAGTATGTGCACCCTGAACATCATACCCATATGTGCTTATTGAACACCTCATTCCAGATTTATTCCACTCTTCCGCTCTGTGAAGGTTTTCCACTAGATGTTGGAGCGCGACTGTGGGGATTAGTGATCATTCAGCTACAAGAGCATTAGTGAGATCAGACACTGATGTTGTAAGAGTGAGGGGGTCTGGGGTTCAGTCGGTGTTCCAGTTCATCCCAAAGGTGTTCAGTGGGGTTGAGTCAGAGTCAGGGCTCAGTACAGGACACTCCAGTTCTTCCACTCCAACCTTAACCTCTACACCATGTCTTCATGGAGCTCTGTGCTTTGTGTACAGGGGCATTGTCATGATGAAACAGGGTTCGAGTCTCTTAGATCCAGTGAAATTGTAATGCTACAGCATACAGAGACAAATTGTGGTATTTAACTTTGTGTCAACAGTTTGGGGAAGAAGCACATATGGGTGTGATAGTCAGGGGTGCACATACTTTTAGTTTTTATGTAAATATGTTGTTGTGCAGATTATGAGTCTTTACATATTCCAGCATTGAATGTAGCTGCATATCACTGCATCCTTTGCATATTAAATCCTTTTATATCGTCCCACGTGTCTCATCTTTAAACAGACAAATGCACACTTACCCTAAACACTACTGTATTTCTGTGATATTTCTGTCACCTTTAACAATAACTGTCACAAGCACTGGCCAGTAATCATCTCACAAAATCAAAATGGCTATAAAAACCCTGGGAAACACCACAGGCACTCAGGAATTATACTGCAAATGGAAAAGGATTTTATTTTATCCCGTATATCAGCACTGTGGAGCTGGAGTGAATGGGCTGATAGAAATGAATAAAACCTCAGAGCGTCCATACCGTTTTTTTTCTGATGACCTCCTGACTAATTGTTCATTAAAAGTGAACGTGGTGCCCACAGGCTTCGCTGACACAACAGCCTGGCCACAACCTGTGATGGAGCTCTGAGTGTTTTGTGATGTTTGCACAAAAGAAAAAAATAGAGATATGAAGGATATTGTTTTATAAAGGACCCACTTTTCTGCTTTAAAAACCTGGCCATTTATAAAATGAAATCCTTCATTTTCTCACCCGAGTTGGTGCTTAACCCCTCCTACACACACACACACACACACACACACACACTCTCATGCAGCTGAATGGAGTGTGACAGTTATTTCCTACCTCCGCTTCCTCCAACAGCTAAGCACAGATGCTTATTTCCAAGTGTGCACCAAAGCCCCCTACACCCCTTCTACCGCCTCCCTGTTCTGAGCTGCAGCTGATCTAGAGCAGTGGGGGAAATGGTCTATTTAGCTGCACTGCCACTCCGACTGCACATTACAGCGAGGCCACAGCTCGAACAGCCTTGCTGGTGACTCACTGGTATATTTTAGGAAAGACATAGAAGTGCATTCTTTTCCCCTCTCCCTCTAGCCTCCAGAGCATTGTTAAAGCCAGTGTGAACTGCACATGATGTTTATTTCCAGCACCCTATCCACCTGCCCACCTGGACTGCCTCTCTCCCCCGTCATGTCAGAGTCACGGCCAAAGGTTTTAGTTGCATGCCAAAGGTCAGGGTTTGAGTCCAGTATCTTTCTCCCTGAGTCCTGCCTCAGACACACTGCACAGGTCAGTCTGAGCCAGGCAGGATGGCCATGTGGTTATATTCCAGGATGTAGAGGATTACACACTGAAAGAGGGCCAGGAACAAAAGCCCACCAGCAGCTTGCAAATTCACCACACTGTTTTGCTGCATATGTAAAATCATTCACTTGGGACATATTTCAGACCCTGAATGCAAGAAGTGCCATCCTGTGTTTTTTTTTTTTTTTTTTTTCAGGAAATCCATATATCCTCCAGAAGGCTTTTAAAGTAAGCAGTCACTTGGCTGTGTCTGTACCTGGTCTCCCCAGACGAACGATTTGACAGTCCCACTCATATGCCTGTTTGCCATTCACTCAGTGTTTCACCACATTCCTGCGAAAGCCACTAGGGACTCCCATCAGTTCACATTAATCCAACCTTTTCAGCGCACACTTGCAAGAGCTGAAAGTAGGTTTTACGACAAGCACAGCCCATCATTCCAATCAATCCCTAACCTCATGACATCACCTGCACTTGGCAGATTCCTGCGTCGTCCTATAATAAAACACAGATTCCACTGGGCTGTAACCTCGCTATAGTATCCTGCTCACTGTATATTGCACCCAGTCCCCTGCTTGTCTCAAAGCGTCTCCATCAGTCTGCATCAATGTGCAAGTGTCTGCTCCATCAACAGGCCAGCAGCTATCCACCTGGTTCCCACCAGTTCCACCAGTTCCCCGTTTCACATCTTCAATTGCAGCCTGACTAATTGCTCGTGACGTGCTCAACAGCATACTAAAGACTCCCACTTCTCCCACTGTCTCCCTCCATCTTGCTCTCACATTTCACATTAACACACTCACCAAACCTGGTCATTTAAATTCTTATTGTAAGACTAGAGCTCCTTTAGGCTAGGAAGATAAAAATGGAGTAATAATATAGCTTTTGACAACTGACTGTTCTCATTTTAAGACTGTGTGCTTTGAAGATTTTAATGATTTGGCACCTTGTGTCTGCATTTTGGAAACCATATCAAATGTTTATCTTTAAAAGCAGTGTATTAGTCCCTAAATACGATCAAGAGGAATATAGAAGAACTGGCAAATAAAACGATCAGGATGGGAAAAACAGATTGAGAGTCATTTTTAATATATATATATATATATATCCAATATATATATATATATATATATATATATAATTACCTCTGCTAGTGCTGGAGCACATTTATGAAAATGTGACAATGTGAGCCACATTACATTACCAGGCTGGCTGAGTACTAAATACAGATGCTGGATGAACAGCATTAGCATCATGCTGATTCTTCAATAACACCAATCGACCTGAAGTATATGAAATACTGTATGTTATTGATGAAGAGAGTTGTACATTATAGAAGGCATAAACAAGTCCAAATAAAATCCGGAGCTCAGTAATGAGAAGTTCATTAATATAGATTTTTAGTGCCGCAGATCTAAAGAGTCACAGTAAATAACTGGTGCTGCCGCCGCTGGTGCATGCACTTTATGTCAGATGGTAATTTGGAACGCATCTCCTCAAGTTCCACCCGATCCTGATCTCCAAGCACAACCCACACATGAAGAGGTATTTTTAGATGATCACCCTATCTCTGAGATGGAATGCGTAACTCCCTCTCTGCGGGCTGAGACTGCTGAGGTTCTGTTATTTTAATCCAGACTGGAGTGAGAGAGAAAGAGAGAGGGAGTGAGTCATCAAGAGCTACCTTTGTCTCACTGTAGAGATGCCTTCCCCTCCACCACTACCTCTCCACGATTTCCTCTATCTAAGATATAAGATATGGCACTTTCATCCTTAGCAGAAGAAACACTGAATGGAGGAGCAGTTTCCATACTTACCATAATACGTTTGAATATAAAAGGCATGTTTAACGCTTGCTTGTAGCTTCCTTTACATGCCACGACGACCGGAAACACGTTTCATCAGGTGGCATCTCCAGTGATGATTTGCCACCAGTTTCTTTTTTGGGTGTTTTGTGGACTCAGTATCAGTATATGACAAGAATATTGAGTTTAGATAAGTGTTAAGCTCTGATTTCCAAACTACTTTGCATCAGTTTCATCATATCACATGATTTTAAGAAGTCATCGTTTACATTCAGAAATATCTTGAATGTGATCTTTTTTTTTTATGAACTTTTTTGTTTCCGCTAAACAGCAATAAAATCACGTCCATCTCCGCTATAGAAGAAACCTCAGCACAGTCAATGCTTGAAAGAAATGGCCTTTTTTTAATCACATATTACAGTACAGTGAAATTCTTTCATCACATATCCCATCCTTGGAGGTTGGGGTCAGAGCACAGGGTCAGCCATGATACAGCACCCCTGGAGCAGAGAGGATTAAGGGCCCAACTGTGGCAACTTGGCTTGAACCCCTGAGTTTCCGGTTAACAACCCAGACTCTTAACCACTTGAGCCACCACTGCCCCTTGGATGCAGAACATATTCATGTGTGCATACAAATATACTGCTATATTAATTAACCACGTTAATTACCACAGACACTCATTTATATTTGGGTTGATTAATTTGCAGTTGACTTTTGATGTGATATAATGCCTACTGTAACTATACTCTATTCCATTACACTAGAATTACACTAGTGTATTTTTGATATGCTGCTCTAGGTGTTGGCTGAGAAGTACACTCAGTGCCAAATAAATTATTAATTAGCTTTTTGATTCTAAAAATGACTTTCCATTGACTTCAAGTTGTTTACTCCTTTTTTAAGGGAGTAATTTTTTAGTATACAAATATGCTCAGAATATATTTTTTTATTAAGCATTAAAATTGCATATGGAGTATAATTGAATATATTTCAATTTAATTACATTTTTATTCAACACTCCTTTAAACTTGATTTCATCCAAGAATTATAACATTACAATGATTGGCTTCATTTTGAAATCTGATCTGTTAGCTGGATTACATTAGCCAAGATAACGTCTACAGCTACATGAGTAAGGTCATGGTCACTGGAGATCATATGTCTGTATATAACGATGGGATTCAGGAGAGTTTCTGAGGCCCTCATTACAATGCTTAACTCTGCCATTGAAAGTGAATAGGAATCTACACTTTCTTGTTTATATCCAGAGCAACATATGTTGAACAGTTGAGAGTTAAGGGCCTTGTTCAAGGGCCCAGCATGTACACGTATCGTGTTTTAGGAGTGGACCTATCATATATAATATTTAGAATAATTTATAAGCCTTTATTTATCACATCTACATTATAGCACAGTGAAATTCTTTCTTCACATATCCCAACTTTGGAAGTTGGGGTCAGAGTGCAGAATCAGCCAGGATAGAGCACCCCTGGATCAGTGAGGCAGCTTGGCAGTGCTAAGGCTTGAACCCTGATATACCACTACATCCATCATATATAGTACTACACGTACAATACATACTATTACACATATTATTATATACTTACGACATCCATCATTTATACTACTACACTAATCAGTATCATATATAGCACTACACAGATCATATTTACTACTATGACACAAATCATAAATATTGCTACACATCATATATACTACAACATCATAAACACTATCACACCTATCATAAATACTACTACACTTGCCATTTATACTACTACAAATAATAAATATACTATTATTCAAGAAGATTCAAGATTCAAGAAGCTTTATTGTCATTCCAACCACATATATCTGACGCAGTACATAGTGAAATGAAACAGCGTTTCTCCAGGACCTGGTGCTACAGAAACATACAACATAAAGATCAAACACAAAACAACAACACAGAGCTAGGACCGGAGTTTGTCTTAGCCACATAAAGTGCACAGTGTGCAGCTGGGTGCAAACAGAGCAAAGACAAGACAGTGCAGAAACAATAAGTACAAAAAAGACAACACAAAAACACAGGACACTTAGCGCCGAAAAAGAGAACATGTGCAATGAAATGGAAATGAAATGAAATAAAATTAAATGTACAATTTTGAGAAACTGTAAAAAAACAAAACAGGTAACTAATAACATATATGATTGTACCAGCAATAGCAATGCAATAGCAGCAGTTTACGTACACCTATTATATATACTGCTACATCATAAATGCTTCTAAACCTGTGGTAAATACTACTACAGCCATCATAAATACTACTATTATTAAGAATTAATTTATTTAAAATGGAATGAATTTAATCTCAAAATAATATGGATGTTTTTCTAATATTACCGAAGGTCCATGTCAGACACTGGGTGTGGAGCATGTAGTGTTATGAGTGCATGGATCGCCCTCTTGTCAACTGAACACTATTAATCAAACTGACTGATGAGTAACAGCTCCAGAGTCAGCAGGTCAAATATGCAAAAAGCTTGATGATTGTTTCATATTCATCTTGTGTGACAGCAAAGAACAAACAAAAAAACATGTATAGATTTTCATTACTTGTCTTGATCGGTCCGTTTCTTACACACCTGCTACACTTCCCTGGTACAGAACTGTAGGTATCTGCTTCCAAATATATGCTTCTCTCCTGGGAGGAACAATTTATTAATGAGTTTTATCTCATTTGGCAACCTTCAAAATGAATTTGTCACGGCAGATTTAGAAGACACCCTGATATGGTTCCCGGGTATTACAGCACATTAAGGATGCTAACTGATTTAATATGAGGAATTAGCACCACAGAAGTGGATATAAGCTAAATATGGCAAATACAAGAAAATGACTGGGTATTATTTCGACTGGAATATTTTCTTTTGTTCTCTCCCTGATGGCATAGTGATCAGCATGTTAGGTTGGAGAATTTGTTTATATTGACACGTCAGATGCAGACGTGTCCTAAAACAGCCTTGAACATAATGAAACAGACTTTTTTTTAAAGTCCCCAGCACAAGATGTTAACACCTACACGTTTAAATATATAACTATGTATGAATAAAGGAAGTGTAATGGCATAGAAATTACGCATAGTAATAGAGGAAGTAAAAACAGTCATTAGTGAAAGAAAGGAAAGGTTTCCGAGCGGATTGTTTTGTCTTTAAAAGCAGCATGGGTTCCACTGGCCTTCAGGCAGGAGCTGTGACTGACTGTAAAATGCAAACACTCACCATTTCGTATCTGAATTTCAGAAAGCCATTTTTCATAATGCAGAGATTTCAGCTTCTGAATGGTGTCTCAAACAATCCGAGCCATTCCTTCTTCTCTGCACCTACAGTCAGCATCAGCAAACCTTTACCACATTCTAACATACTCATGCCATGTCAGTGTCACCGCTACGCCAAGAACGGTTCTTCACCCAGATAATATCTGATCACTGATGGATCGGTGGTGATCCTGTTCAACTGATGAATGAAGGAACCTACTTTATATAGGAGGAGAACCTGATAAAATAGCCATTGAGGTCACTAACAAGACATGTGTCTTGTTATGAATGTCTTGTTATGAGTGTAATGCAGGTTATACATTTTACATGTATGTAGCTACACGAAAGGGATGTGTGTGCTTTTATCCACAAGGAACAAACAGTGTTATTCTATGGACCTAGTTTAGGGAATTATCACCTCTAGCCAAACTTTAGAACTAAAAATGGCTGATCTATTCATAGACTTTGTCTTTGTCTTGCCTAATGCTTCTTTTCTCATCGCTTTTGTCTCTGGATTCCTCTCATATTTCCTCAATGTATTTGTTTGCTCTCTATCTTCATAAATTGTTCAGTCACTGCATAGTCAGTGAACTGCTGCCTCTCACTGTGTTCCATGTCTCCTTCTCCTTGCTGATGGATGATCGTATATGGGAGAGCGCAGCTAAGCGTTACATTCATACTAATCTTCTTTGTGATTCAAGTGATATTCATAAAACCAGGAGATGTATGAGATAACACTGTGTGAAAGACCTCTTGATTCTGAACTAGCTTGAGGATGAATAAGAGAAAATAGCAGCTACCCTGATACTTTAATTCACAAAGCTTTCAAATGATCAAAGGCTAGAAACAAAGAAAGTTCAAACAAAACTGAGCTTTGGATGAGTGTCAAATGTTAAAGCCTCCTGTAGCTGGCAGGTCTCATGTACACAACTGGCAACATTCCTGCTGGGGGAGAGAGGCATGCTTTACAGACATACATGAGAGCTTTCCATTTCCCTAAACACCTGGAGGCCGATTCCCTTAAAATATATGGATCCATTATATTTCCAATATCCATTTCTAGCTAAATAAGAGACAGCTCACTGCCCAAATCCAAACATGGTACGTTATAAATCACTGAACTGTGCTCTGTCACCTCACTACATCTTTCAGGCTTAACTCTCAGTAAACTGAGCTCATTATGTTTAACACTGTGGCAGATAGCCAAGCTTTACAAGCCTTAATGTGAGCATCATCCATCTAAAGCATTCTGTCACGTTCTTCTCTGGTGACAGCTGCTGTGCTCTGGACGAGAAGAACAGTAAAGTATCAATGAAGGCAGAGAAATGTGAAGGAAACCTTATTTAAGTGAAAAAAAACCCTTAATACTCCCTGTAAAAGTTTTAAAGGACTATTTTTCTCTTTAAATGTTAATTTAGCTCACACTAAAAGCCAGTGCATGGCAGATAGCATGATCTCATTTGCATAATCCTGAGCGATCCCTACTGTCTTCATTCATTATTACCTCATTAGCATTTTTATATTTACTTAAGATAAAAGGAAAATCAACAGTCAAACTCTTTTTATTTTATTCATATATGGCATTTGGTAGACACCCTCATCCATACCCACTTTATATGTTTATCTCATTTTATACAACTGAGTGTTTAGAGCCGTGCTCAAGGTCCCAGAGGTGGACACTTGGTGGACCTGGGATTTAAACTCACAACCTTTCAATCAATGATCCAACACCTTAACAACTAAGCTACCACATCCCCATATCCATGTACACTGCTGCAGGATGGCCTTCTTTGTTTCCAACAAATCCTGTGCACTGAATACAGCTAACAGATTGATTAGAACGTTGATACTAATCAGTAGAATAATGCACATTATTAAACAGAACACTCTCTAGCCTACTAAGTCCACTCAGAGCCAGTTGAAGGTTCGCTTGATCATATGGCAGAGTCTAGCACAGAGTCTAGCGTTCTCAGTATGACGCAGTAGTGAGTTGTAACGTGCACTGTGTGGTTTTTGACCTGCCAGATTGGTGGTGTCTCTTACACTGGGCATCCATCTCTACTTTATCAGCCGCAAAACAAAAATAGACTTAGGGGGAAATGTGTGTAAAAAATCTGTAGCTGGCTGATGACAGAGTACAGTGCTAAATGATTGGCTAACAAGTCCTGGCTGACTGCATAATAAAAGTCTCTCTCTCTCTTTCTCTCTCTCTCTCTCTCTCTCTCTCTCAGCAAGCTGTTCCAGCATGTAATCACAAATGAAGAACCAGCAGTATGGCCAAGCAGACTGGATGTCTCCCACTCTGTCCCCAGGCTCATGCAAATACTCACCATGTCTTTCACATGCAGTCACTTTGATCCACACTGACACAGTCTCAAAATTTACAATTCAGTAAACATCAATAGGTTTCAGAATTCATAAGAGACAAAAACTGAAAACATCTAGACAGCACCCTCATGCATCAATGCAGGGCTGAAGGATGGTGCATTTGGGAAAGATTTGCTACTTGCACTGCATGTGGACAAGAAAAACGAAATTTTCTGTGATGATAAATGGCTAATTATGTGAGGATTGCTGGTTTCTTTTCCAATCAACATCTAGCCACACATCCGTTTACAAACAGAAAAGACACACTTGCTGAGGAAGAAACGTGCCTTGAATGCAGGAGCATGTAGCCTTGCTGCTGTGTTCATAAGTAGCAGAATACAGCAAGAAATCTGAAGTCATATCAAAACACGCTGAGTGCCGAGGCTGGCTGGGTAAAATGTCATTCCAGTGGGAGCCTTGGGCCTTTTCTCTGTTTATTTATAGTATGTTGACAGGAAGGCAAGCCGTCCTACGCATATGCACCACTCTGCTGTGATGACGTGAGTGACAGAGCACACAACCAATCACAGCCTGGACTCCAGTCTGATTTCATTTGGCCAAGTGGGTGATTGTTGTGAATTGCTCATAGAAGCATTCCTTTCAAAACCCTCACTTTTCCACATTTTCACCCCCCACTCCCACCCACTCCCCCTCCTATTTCCCCTCACCCCATTACTCCCCCCACCCCCCTCTCTTTCTTTGCCCCAACTCTCCACCCTCCCTCGTTCGACTCCCTCCTCCTCCCTTCTCGCATTCTCGGCCCCCCAATTCCCCCTCTGCCATGCCCCTCTCCACTACCACCCTCTCCCTCCTCTCCCCTTCTCTTTTTCCCTGCCCTCAAACCCCCACATGCCCCCTTCACTCCCCTCCTCTCTCCCCACACTCTCTTACCCCCCCTCCATCTCTCACTCTTGAGTTATATGCCCTGTCCCTCTGCTTCCCTCAACAAAGACCCTGACTGTCCTTTTGCATCCCATCACAGCCAACATGGTTGAAACAAAGCGAGTGACACGTGCCCTCCTCTCCCATGCCTGAGAAGTACCTTGTCAGCAGAAAGACTGAGGCCGGGGTGAGTCCTGGTGTTGCGCATGTCACCATCACCTTCCACACTGTTTAATCATTCCTCTTTCAGGACAGTAATCTGGTCTGCTGTATCATGCAGGATTAATTGGAAAACACCTGGTGCATGAAGATAACCAAGATCAGAGTCCAGCTGCTTCAGGCCTCATTATAAGAACAATACAAGTCAAAGGAAGGGGGAAAAGTAGAATAGAGGGAAAGACGAGGAATAAAGCTAGTAAGCAAACTGCTGAGGTTCTTTAAAAAACATTTTTGCTGATTAATTTACCTGAAACTTTCTTAATTCATTTCCATGCTTAATTGTCATTAAATGAAGATGTCCATTAAGCTCTAATGATATTAACGCTCTCTGTTTTGATCGTCTGTTTTACATATAAAGTGCAATGTAAATGTAATATAAATGGATGCTACATGCCCCTACATGCTGGTAACAAAATAATGAGTCTGACAGAGTTTTGTTATAAGCAACAAATGTTTCCTTTGAATTACACTGAATAACTGCCCTGTGCTACTGAAAGGTCATGTAAGAAACTGAGCTGTCTGACAGTTAATAAAATAAATAAATAAATAAATAAACAAGTAAATCAATAAATGAATAAATAAAGTGTAGCTGTCAGCCATTCTCTTTACAAACAGATTCCCCAACTCAGGCTCATAACAGAAACTCATAATCACAGTCGCCTCTTTTATTTTATTCCTTCATTTTAGCAATGAACATTAGAAACAAATTAGACAGATTTATGTGCTAATATTTTACATTTAGGCTTTATAAAGTAAGTAAAGTAATATTTATCTACTATTCTAGACTGCTAACACTAATCTGTGTTAAAAATAATAATTAAAAAAAACTTCTCTATGTTCTCTAAGATCATGTAGACTGTTCCTCGTTCAGGTTGTAAATCATTTTCTGTAGCTGCTCCTAAACTCTGGAACAGTCGACATTTTAACATCAGGACTCTCCAACACTGAGAGTCTGTAAAGCCAGTCTTAAAACTTAGTTTTATTCTTTAGCTTTTGATTTAATTTAGAGTAAGCGTGTTCATGTATTTCAGTCTTTTTCACACACTGCAGTAATGTAAAAGCTCAGGACTCATTTCTCTGCCCATCTACCTCCACTAAACAATACAGTGTTTAAATTATGAAATCACATATTTATCTATTTTCTAAATTGTTTTCAGCACTAACGCTAATCAATTTTCCTATTACATTTAACAATTACCTGCAATTACCTAAATCACCTTCAAACCTACAGAAAGCTCTGCTAAGTCTATAGCAAACTCAGAAACTACACTGACCTATTAGTTCCTCAGGAGCTTTTGGTTGCACAAATCCTATAAACTGTTGAAGAAAGGACATTATTTACATTTACATTATTTACTGTCCAGTGTCACCCAAATGAGGATGAGGTTCCCTTCTGAGCCTGGTTCCTCTCAGGTTTCTTCCTCATATCATCACAGGGAGTTTTTCCTCACCACCATCACCTCAGGCTTCTCATTAGGCATAAATGGAAGGGATAAATAATAACTTAATTTTAAACTTTTACATTTTTTATTCTGTTTCTATTCTTCTGTAAAGCTGCTTTGAGACAATGCCCAATGTTAAATTGAATTGAATTGTCTTGCCTACTAGTCTTCTGTATTCTCTAGTTTAGAGTTTCATGGTCAGAGTTTTCAGGACAACAGTCACATTGACAGCAGGAAGTTCTAAGAGAGATAGAGATCATCAGTTTGTTTAATCTCGCAGTGTTTGACTTTACAGTTAGACAGAGATAATGTGGCTCTGTGTGAACAATCGCACACACTTTGCCAAAGTATAAAGCGGACTCCTCTGCTTCACATCGAGTGTATCACCCTGCTCCGCCGTGGATTATTTTCCTACAGCAACACAACACTTCCTACGAGACTGCTAAAGTGCGAGGAATATTCTTTTGGTGTTAGTCACGTTATATATTAAACATATTAGTATATTTGTATTATAAATCTACTGTAATAAAAAAATGTCGGGCATTCAAGGCTTAGAGTCTCAGAAACATCATAATGTCCATTTGTGCAAAGAGTTTGGGATTTATTGTTTCACAGGACAATGGATTCACTCTTCATTAAGTGCTTGCTAGGTGTGTAGCAAATCTATATGTCCAAAGAAAAGGTCAAGGAAAACGACATCCATCAAAATATTATAAAGAATAAATTATTATTGGCTCATGAAATGAAATCCAAGTGTGAAATGAAATCAGATTTGAGCGCAGCACAAACAAATTAGGCATGAGTTATTATCCAGTGCTGGAGTTCCTGCTATCATCAAAGGAGCATTCAGCTGGCTTTGTTGCCAGCAGTCAGAGTGCAGCAGCGTGGAACCTGTTTTGATCAAACCTCTTCAGCTCATTCGTCCACTCCCAACACTCAGACTCTCCACGCACTGAACCGGAAGTGTTGAGGATGGATTCAGCCCCAGTGCAGTCAGGTGAGACGGGGTAGTGTAAAGCGTGTGATGGGGCAGATTGGAGCCGTGTGGAAGGATCAGTTCCATGAAGCAGAAGAGTGTTCACACATACTGGGGCAATAGGTGGAGCATGAGTAAAGGCCATGATCTGCCTCCAGGGAATGGAAAAGTGCTTTAGCATGTCCACAGAGATTTACTGTCCGTGAAGATGGCGAGATGAATTGGACAGAACAGTGAAAGTGCATCATCAGAAGTGTCTCACTGTATAACGGAGACACCTTGAGACCTTGAGACTTCTATCTGCTGTGGTATTAGCATCTTGTTTGCTATAAAGAACACAAGTTCAGCATCAGCTATTTTAATTATGGCTCCGAGTATAACATATTTGGAATATAATAAAGTCTTAATAAATGGATGTTGCACTGATTCGCTTGCTTTTCTATGCCACTTAGATTACATGCAGTGTTTATTGCACTGACATGGGAACTGCACCACTGGGGTAGGATTCACCCCTCAGTGACAGGAGGTGCAGCGGACATGACGGGTCATCACAGGGATCTCTGATTCTGTTTATTTACAAAATTAAATATCTATCTGCCTGGAATAAATTCAGTAAATATCCACAAATAAAGACAAAGTCTGATTGCAGACAGAGTGTCTATGATGTACAGAACCATTTATAGATGGTCTGGTGGATGACTAAGTTTTTTCGACTCTCCTTTGCCTTTTATGGGTTTACGCTAAAAATTCACTAGATATAAAAAATGACATATGATAACCTCTAAACTGAATTTGGTTCGATTGTGTTGTTATTCCTGTTGTCTTGCTCCCCTAACATCTACATTTTTGCCGATGTTTTTTTTTTACATTTATGCTATTGATATTTTATTTTTAAATTATTACTATGTTTATAAGTGGAGATACAGAAGAGCACTTTATGGATTTGTATATGTGAAACACACATGACTCCTGACTATATCTGTCATCTCCTTCAGCCTCCAGGTCTCTAAGATCATGTAGTCAATTTCTTTTATCTGTTCCTCATTCATATTGTAAATCTTTTTCTGTAGCTGCCTCTAAACTCTGGAACAGTCGACATTTTAACATCAGGACTCTCCAACACTGAGAGTCTGTAAAGTCTTAAAACTTAGTTTTATTCTTTAGCTTTTATTAATCTTTATTAGCTAGGTACCGTTGTTATTGTTGTTTTTGTTGTCCTTATCTTTGGATATTGTGTTTCTTATTATGAAGCACTTCAGGTCAACTTCTCTGGTGTTAAATGTGTTCTATGAAAGAAGTTCGACTCGACTCGGCAAATATATCTGAGAGACTTTAGAAAAACAAACTCCAGTAACAAAATTTCACCGTAGTAAACAGATGGGGTAAGTGGGGTAAGATTTCACATAAAACCACTCCACCACTCTAGATTCATCCTACTCACCCAGGGCGTATAAAATCTGTACCGTGGAGATATAAAATGTTTCCCACTCCTGAGAGACCATTTTCTCAACTGCTATTGATGTTCAATTCTATCATCACAGATCTGCTGTGTGATGCCAAACTAATTTATTAAACTGCACAAGGGGAAATTCTAAATAAATACTGTACTGTAATGGATAAAAACCCATTATAACAGTCAGTAACATATTCTGCTGATACTGCAGCATCCAGCCATCTGTCCTATTCTAGCAAGCTAGGCTCCACTTTCTCATAATAATCCAGTACTCTGAAGGTTTGGGCTGCTGCCCGCCCTTCAGTGAATTATGAAACGCTGAATTTTTGGGACTGAAGGAAACCCGTCATGTCCGCAGCAGTTCAGAGCACTTTATATGTGTGTCTGAGTCGAACTGCGTCCAGCCCCAAGTATATCAGAGTGTGTGATTTGTTATGGTTTCTCCCATGGACTGAGTAACCCACAGCGCTTCCGGAGGACTTCTGCCCTGCTGTTGTTGCTGCGGGGCATTTCTCTTTCAGCTTGACTGTGTGTAAGGGAAGATGTGCAGCTGAAATCTTACTGACACCCCTGTGAAGAACTGCTGAACACACACACACACACACACACCAGTGGTGTATTGAGATTTCGCCATAAAAGCCATCCTCACCTGGTTTATGATCAAAACACGGAGAACTGAGCCAAGGTGTATTAGGTTATCTGGCTGTTAGCAGGCACAAAGCACAGTTTCTGGCACCAGCTCAGACATACACACCTGCTAGATACAGCACATAATATCTGACACTTTAAAGATGCTGGCTTATACAGTCCTACTTTGAATACATTGTGATTTGGAGAAACATTTTTGTGTTTTCTCTGCTGGAACATATAGTAAATGACTGAAATAAAAATAAATACACATACTTGGGAAATTTATTAAAAGTTTTTGGGATTAAAAGCCCTTAGATCCCGAGCTTTTGTGTCTCATCTCTGGATTTCTTTTGTCTCTGTAGGAACTGCAGTCTGTCCTTCTGTATCTTCCTGCTTTTGCATCTTGTGGTAAGGTCTCTATATTTCTGCTGTCCAGTGGTGGATTGTGAGACCTTCACCCTGCCCATGTTGGTGCTGAATGAACTTTTGAGGTTTTTCTTCACAATGTTTCTGTCAACAGCTGCTGCTGTTCTCCTGGTCGACGTGTTCCATGTCTGTGTTAATACCCCAGTAGTTTCTTTCTTTTTCAAGACGTTCCACATTGTTGTATTGTTTATGCCCCGGTGTGTGTGAACGCCTCTGATTGATTTTTCCTCTTTCCTCAGCTTTAAAATGACTCGTTTTCCTCCTATAGACAGCTCTTCACATTGGTTTACCCTTTTTAACAACAAATACAGTCTTCACAGGACAAACCCAGAGCTCAAACCAAGCTCTTAACTGTTTAAGCAATCTAACCTGTCAATCACATGTTCCAATATTTCTGATTATTTTGAAAAGGGGTGGGTTCAAATAAATGGTGCCATGTTCAACATATTTAGATGTAAATATCAGGAAATTAAATCTAAATTCTGATCTATTGTCTCATCTTCTGATTTCAAGCCAATAGACCTCTCCATGCTGTCACAATATGATTTTTTCGGTATTAGTCTTTGAGTCTTTTATATTTTAAATTGGTCTTGCTTTATATAAGCTTTATATGGAAACAGTGCATTTATTAATTCAAGAAGACTTTCACGTAACCACTCTGCACAGCCAGGGGCACTGCTTTTATCGCTGCACAAAGATAACAGATGTGGTTCTGTGTGACGTCACTTTACCACGCCTGAGCTGGCAGCGATGCGCTTTAAGCTGTGACTCTGACCTGACACTCACTCCACATCTGTCATACACAGCCATGTGACGATGGCGTGGAAAAGAGTGGACCACAAAAAGTGTTTAAGCACAACAAAAACAACAACAACAACAACGCAATTATTCTTTATTTGTATGTAAGAAATTGTTTTTCAGAATGCTTTTGTTTGATATTATTGAGCAATGGATACCTTTAATGCTTTGATTCATGAAGAATGACACACAGCCCCATTGGGAGGATGGAGAGTGTGAGGAAAAAAAAGTGTACTGAAATGAAAGAAAATCTAGACAGCAAATTGTAATGCAATGAAAGGTAGATGAATCAAAATGTAGAACTGCTAGCCACAGACCTGAGCATCGCCACAGCATGTGTACTGTATGTATTCATGTTTTTACCGTGCAGGGGCTCATCCATTTACCAAACCAACCTTTTTTAGTAGTTGGTGTGTTTTCCCCCCAATTTGCACTCTTTGGTTCTCCTTGTCACATGACAGCTGAGGAAAGTGAAGGTTAACACACTTCCTTGAGACACATCAAGCCAACATTAGCATTTGGAATGTCTGGTCATGCTGTCTCTCGGAGCAGTATAACATACAGAGAAAAGTGCGATCTGCCCCCTTCCACATACACAACCTCACAGACTGCCACAAAGAGCCAATGCCAGTGCTGGTCTCCTGGACTCTGGTGGTCAAGACAACAGCATTTGTGTTACAGCACTCGAAAGCCACCAAACCAACACCTCAATAAACTCATCAGATGTCTATAAATGTAAATCTTTTCTTTCTGATTTGTAGAGGTTAGAAGGTGGGATTGGGAATGTAGTGGGTGCATTAGCCTCTGCTTTATTGTGTGTGATCATGTCGAGCTGTAGATTTCATTTCAGACTGTGATGTGAGGAGCGAGCGGTACAGACAGCACTAATCTCTTGGCTTGCTGTAAGACAGTGCAGCTATGGGAATGAATTAATAAAACGACTGTTATAACCCAGCAACCTGTCCTTGTCATCGCAGCCTACAGTAAACAGCAAGAACTCATCATCATGGCACAGCTAATCAGATTTACAATGCTTTTACCAGCAAGCCACATGAAGTGCGTCTGAAACGAAGGTCTGGAATTAATTTTTGTTCACTGGTGGTGAGGCTCTGAACTGGAAATTGTACACATTTCAAATAGCTCTGCTAATTAAACAAAGCATTAAAACAGGCTGCTTGCGACAGGGGGCCATGTGAGAGCCAGTGACTGCTATGTTTCTGTCTCTAAGGGATTTTCCCATGTTTTTGCCGGGCTGGTGGGTTATTTGAAAAGTGCTTTGATGGATAGTGAAGGACAGGATGAAACACTGCGTTCAGTTGTGGTGCCATTAACCGGATTTGCCCGAGGGGGCCATCGAGAAGCAATAAGCGAATTCCTAATGATGGCGAGCTTATTGAGACACTGGTGAAGCGAAGGAGGATGAGGTGAGGATTATTCACAAATGATAGAAAGGGAGGAGTGATGGGAGTCCGTGAGGATTTCAACAACATTGGAGAAAAAAAAGACGTGTTATTAACTCAGTGGTAAATACAGAAGACGGCACCAGCGCGGGAGTAAAGATAAGCTACAATCTGACTCGGACCCATCGAGAAAAAAAAACAAAACAGAAAAAGCGCAGACAAAAGCAGATCAGAGGAACAGAAAGCTGGAGAAAGGGGAAATCAGACAAAATTGCAGGAGAAGGAGGAGAGAAATGCAGTGAGGGATTACGACAGAGATTGAAGTCGGTAATTATGGAGAACAAAGACTCCTATAGGGTGTGTAATTAGAAAACAAGGAGCTGAAAAGAAGCAGCAAGACGTTCAATGAGGAACAAGCAGCCTCAGATCCAGACTGCATGTACACAAGTGACATGCTGATGAATGAGCATTGAGGGAGTTGTAGATACACGACCAATAATAAGACAGGAGGAAGAGAGCGAAAGGAACAGCACAATCTGCCCTTATACACATGAGAAGGTGTGATTTCTGAGAAGAACCTCAGGAGATGCAGAAACCTTTCACCTTTGACCAGTATATAGGTGAAAAAAGTTATAGGTTCCTGAGGAGGATTAAGATTCAAGGCTGAAACCTGAGCACAAGAAGATAAAGCTGGGAAAGAGGCATTCATCAAGGCAATTATCCATCTGACATGAACATTAGTTTATAGTTAATGGGCTCTATGGATTGTTTTTTTCCACGTTGAACAGAATCACACAGTGTAGGTTATTTAATCGCAGGTGTGTCCAGCTGCTTAAACTGATCTGATAAGACACAACAAGCTGCTGAACATTTAACTCCATTTGTCTTTAGGTGATTTTTTTTAAAAAAATGGTGTATAATGAAATAGTATTTTGTACTACACTGAGGTTAAGTGAGATACAGAGACAGTAACCTGCGACGCTGTGTCTGCTGCGTGGTCCACTTTCTTCAGGACCGCAGCATGTTTGGCTTGTGCTCTTTTGATTATCTAATCATTGCTGCATCCTCTTCAAATTATTTGCATAACAGTAGTTGATGGATATGAATAATGTTTGTATTTTCTTTCACATGGTGTACTTTTTTCTTGAAATTCATGGACAGTTATATTTTAAAATGCCACACTGAACAACAATATATGTTAGATGAAAGATTCAGGCTTATATTGTGTGACACATCACCTCTGGTCTCAGTGAGACATCAGAAATATAAATCAACTTAATGCTGAACGGCTGATAAAAAGTGTTTGTCTCGACGTGTCACGACAACACACTGTACATCGGGGAATTAAGACTTCATTTTGCCTTTTTGGGGAAATGTATCTATTTTACATGTCCACAAAATGAGTAACCATAGCAACAGAACTGCAGGCTGAACGGATCCTCTGTTCAATGTCGGTCATTCTTATTTCTTTTTTTCTTTCTTTCTTTTTTTTTTTTTTGTTTTTAAATATCTGTAAGTTCCCAGATTGCACTGGGGCACAGGCCATGAATAATTATCTCCCCACGCATGCACAATGCACACATGCACTGTATATCGATGTACACCAGTGTACAGGACACTGTATCATGTGTTTAATAAGTGTCTAGTCAAAGAATTCACAGCTTTTATAATCTTCACAAGTGCAGGATTTCCACAGGTACGAGGGGGGGGGGGGTACATATAAAAGAAAGTGTAATTGAATGTGACAACTAGCTCTTATTCTCTACAGGCTGCAAATCTTTAGTTTTTTTATATATCTCTTGAATTCCATGATGCCGTATTAGTATGTGGTCACCTCTAATAACAGAGGATGAGTTAAACACTGGTAGCTCAGTCCCATCGTCATGTTTCCTATCTGTACAGCCTGGTCAGGATACGAGGCAGGTTTGACATGAACTGAACTGTTCCGAACTCAAGCACACACTCAAACAAGTCAAGTCAAGAAGCTTTATTGTAATTTCAACCACATATAGCTGACCCAGTAGGGCAAATTCAATTCAATATTCATCCATGTCTATAGCACCACCCATATTAGATCTGTTTACATGCTGTTATTTTGCACATTTAGTCCATTTCTGCTGTTTTTGCACACATTTCGAACTGCCACCAACTGCTGCTATACAGAAGTACATATGTTTACAAGAACCCTCTTTGTTAACTGTTAACATATTATACAGATTGAATACTGGTCAGCGTAATTTGGTGTATTTTGTGTTCTGTAGTGTTTTGTCTTGTCTGTTTGCACTGTCTTTTTATCTAGGGCAGCTTACTTTCAGTCCTTAGCTCTGTGTTGTTTTCTGTAGCAGGGTCCTGGAGAAACTCTGTTACAGTTCAAGGTGTACTGTGTCAGCTATATATGGCTGAAATGACCATAAAAGCTTCTTGACCTCTTTATATGTGCAGGTCCTGAAGGAGAAGTGTTCTGTCATTTTTGAGCCCAGTTGCCACTTTCACCTTACAGATGTTTCAGCACACAGACATGATGGATATTAACCCCCACAAAGTCACACACTGCTCACTGGTCACACCCTCTGCAGCTGGAAAGGACATGTGAAAGCCGTCAAATTCTAACCACAGCATTTCATGAAGCGTTGTGTATTTTCACGTCCAGCCTTACTAATAAGCTGTGTATCATAATAATGAGCTTACTGAGCAGTCTTGATATTGATCATTTTTTCTGTCACACTCATTGAAGCACATTCATTAATAATATCAGGCAGCCTACAGCTACACTATTGTGCGTGTTGTTTACATCATTGTTACCCTGCTCTTGACATTTTTCTGCAGCCGCTCTATTGTACTGACTTTGCGCAACTGAAAGGCAGCTCTTTTTATTACCCAGCCTTCTATTATTTAACCAATCCTTCCCCTTCTTTTATTGTCTCTGTATATTCTTTGGCAGAGCGCAGTCCTGAGTATGACATGTACCGTGTAGTGTATGGTCTATAGCATGGCACGCGTGTGTGTGTGTGTGTGTGTGTGTGTAAGTCTAATCTCTCTGGACTTTGTGTTGTATATGTGACTGCTGACTGAGGCTCCCTGTCCCTGAACTTATCTTTACTGGCAAGTGATTTCTAAAGCTCAGAGTTTCCAAAAGCTGTAAATGTTTCCTGATTTATTAAAGTGAGAGCAATTAAAACACTCTCTTTTTGTGCCAAAGCACTGATGTGGATCCTGAGAGATTTACTTTAGACCTGAATCCTCATGTCTCATTTTCAGAACCAAACACACACACACACACACACACTCACTCATTCACACCTACACACCTACACACACACATTCTTCTTTTTTATACCCTTTCTCCTTTCTCCTTCACTTTAATAATTTAGCACACACTCATGTGAAATCATTTATCTGAGTATAAAAATCACCACTTTTATTATTTTCTTGATATATTATCAGTTCTTGCTCCCTGGAGAAGAACACAAACTCACCAGATGAGTAGAAGAGCAGTACAGTGTCCATTTTATTTGAGAACATAATACAAGATTGTCTGCGTTTTTAATTCAGACTTCAGCAGTTGCTCTCTTGGTTACACCCTGCTAAACTGTGTGTAGTGACGTCCCTGACTGAGATCTTTTTCCATCATGATTTAGTGAAGGTCCAGTTTAGAAAGTCTCTGATTAACCAGGAGATGTAGATGAACATTGTTACAGCTTTTCTCTGCTGCCCACGCGGTAGTGCCAAGTTCTTCAGTGTGCTCTGAGCAGAAGAGCTTGATTCTGCTACATAATCATGTAAACACTTCATTTGTTGGCATGTCGCTTGGTTGTGTTCTGCTGCCATCTTTTCCTCTTGATATAAAAAATAAAAAATAATGAGCCAGTTGCTTTCTCCCCTGGACTCAGACAGCACTCAGAACATCTAGGATCTGAAAATAAAGCAGCTGCACTGCCAAGCTCTGCCTTGGCCAGGTTCAGAACTCAGGGGCTGCTATAAATACAGCAGAAATTACGAACTGAGAAACAAACACATCTGACGGAAACCAAAGTAACAGGCAGAAAGTTTGAGCCCCAGATTCCCAAATGGCATCACAGACCTTCAGAATTTAATTGAAATCTGTCAGCACTTTTTCAACTAGACTTACACACACACACACACACACAAACACACACCAGTTACTTCTCAGACTACGCTCCAAAACCCTCTGTTCCTCCCTCCAACCTTCACATCTGGGAAGAACCATATGCTCCTCAGACATACTGCCCACAGCAGTCCTGTGGTCAGGACAGTCAATGCTGTTAACTCGCTTCAGAGGAAAGTAAATAAAGATTGCTCAAAACACGCTAGAATACACCAAGTGACATCATGAAATAGTTTGCATATTTAATGGTTCCTAATTTACAGATTAGGATACATGATGAAGTTTTATTAGAGCAGAGAGTATATAAATATAAATTAATCAATTCTCTTAAAGAAAGAAGTCATATTTGGTCACAGCACTAAAAACGAACCTTTTACAGCTTCTGTGAAAAACACAGACAACAGGACACAGCTATGAAAGACACAATGATAAACTCAATCATTTTCAACTCAATCTATTAAATACTCTGTATCCAAGAAGAGAGACTAAAACAAAGTGTGTAAACTCCGGCTATAAGTGACCGGTCATCAAAACAATAGTTTCCTTGGACTTTTCAACTGAGTAAAGATAACCTACTGTCAGCTCCTATAATAGTGACAGCTGTACTGAATACATGATGAGCTCAAGAGAGAGAGAGAGAGTGAGAGAGAGAGAGAGAGAGAGAGAGAGAGAGAGAGAGAGAGAGAGAAAGAGAAAGAGAGAGAGCGAGAGAGAGAGAGAGAGAGAGAGAGAGAGAGAGAGAGAGAGAGCATTACTGCTGCTCTGATTGTTTCAGATTGGCTCAGATCAGAGCTCCTGATTGCACTGAGATGAGACACACTCCTGAGGCTTTCACTCCAACAGATTTGTAAAAACCACTCACCTTCAGAAAATACCTTTGTTCAAGGTTCTGATAATAATTAAGTTATCTCAGTAAATGAAAAAATTTTTTAACTCTTTGACTTTGCCTTGTGTCTCACAGGGCAGGACACATCGCGGATGTGGACACTGATGTGGTAAGCAGATGTGAGAGAGGTGGCATCACTCTCGAGCTGTCTCAGAGTGGCTTTAAGCAGCAGATGACATGCGAGGAGCACTGATCTCCACCTGCATGGTGGTCAAGCTCCTACATGCAGCTATACATCCATCTTAACTGATCAGTAGTAAGGCATCTTTATAAATTATAAAGATGGACAAGATAGAAAAAAAATTAACCTGCACAGTGGAAGTTCTGCCTCCACCCACCCTGTACGTGAGCGTCGAGGTGATGGTGCTGATTAGCATCCTCTGCTATGCAGCACCCTCCAGTCACACACCCACACATGTACACTCAAACTCTAATGCTAAATACACGTTACATGTAAATGAAGGCACACACACACACACACACACAGTGCGGTCAAACAGCATGAGCAGAACAAAGGTGTCAGTACTGGGGGCGAAAATTCTTCTTTCACCTCATTTTCAATTTCACAACAGAATGATAGAGCAGATCATAATAGTATAGAAAATATATCCCCTTAATAATTTAAAGAGATATGACAGACATGTCAGGGAAATACTGCACATCAAATGTGATATACGTCAGTCACTTATTCAGATAGAGGGCTGTCATTGAAATGCTGCTCAAAATGTATGATCAAGTCTATAATATCCTTCAGTCGGAGGTGGGCATGTTCTTTATTCCTACACTCCGGTGTCATATTTGGGGATTTGTACTTTAGCTGAATAGAAAAGAAAATAGACTTTTAACTCATTTTCATACAACTCTCAACAACTCTCAATATTTCAAAGTTAATGACTCATTTCATTCAAAAAATGTGCATCCAATTACATCCATGAATTCACTTTCTATAGATATCACAACCAACCATCTTGGTCAAAGGACGGCCTGCTAGCCTCATCTCCTCACACAGTGAACATTTCTGTAATGGAATAAAAAGAACCTGAAATTCTAACAAATCTGAATTTGAAGTAACAGAAATGTGTAGGGAGAATGTGTTTGTAGCTGCATGTTTCCTTTATTACTGTAAAAAAAAAAGAACATCGCAATTCCAAAATGACTCGATTTATTTTAGCTTGTAGCTAGAATAACATGCACGAGCTAAAAAGTGTACAGGTCTGGAACTGGTCTTTAACTGGTCTGTAGTTGGTCTGTAGTTTGATTGTAGTTGCTCCATAGCTGGTCTATAACTGGTCTGCAATTGGTCCATGGTTGGTCTGTAATTTGTCTGTTTGTCAGTAAGTGGTCTATTCAGTTGGTCTATAACTGGTCTGCAGTTGGTCTGTAGTTGGTCTGTATACCCTGCTGAACTGTCCTGAGCCGGTGAGCATGCATTCTGAGTTGAGGGACATTTATATTGTTTTGTTTTTTATTTGGAGGCTGATGTTACAACATTTAGTCGAACTCAGCATATAAACTTGGGCCACCAATCCACAGACAATTGGTGGACAGTGCAGCTTAGGTAGTCAGTGAAAACCTTACACTCACCATTTCACACAGTCATGATACATTCTAGGTGAGCACAGACACACGCACACACACACACACACACACACACATACAGCAACACACACAAACACACTTTTCTCTCTTCCTCCATTGGGCCGCCCACAGTAACAGCAGGGCAGGTAGAGTCACCACGGCTGCACTAATGCCTGAAATGGCTGTAACTGTGGCCTGCAGCCTGGAATACATATCAGTATCCTGAGTCCAGTGAGCCGGAGTTGGACACACTCCCATGAGCCGGCTGTGTTTGCCGTCTGTGCATGGGCACAACCTGGTAGGAAAGAAGCCAGGCTCCAGGCGCTTTTCCTCCCCCAGGCCTCACAGTGCTGCTCTATTCCTGCTGTACTGTATTACTGTATTACTCCCCCTCTTTGCCTACAGCGGGTGTGTCTGTCTGTGGAGATGTACAGTATATGCACCGCACAACAGAGACACACTAATGCAGGACACTACACCCACACTCATTCCTTAAAGAGAACAAGGGCGCATACATAAACGCTATATAGAGGTGATACTTACGTAAGTGTAGCATAGAAATTTACAGGGATGTCTGGCTAATCACATGCCAAAAGAATATGCAAAGGAGCAACATCTGAATTTGTTGGCAATACAAAATATGATCCATTGGTAAGTGGTGGATACACATAGAGGCATGATGCATGACTGCATAATAATATACATGATGAATTACAGTGAATGTAACATCCATCACTCTGGTTTATTTTATTTTAACCATAGATTAGGATCATACAGTTTATCACAAAGATTAAACTATCATACTGTTGGTTATAGAAAAGAAAGCTGAATGTGCCAGAGAGCTTTATGGTACACATGAATTTGAATATAAAATGTTCTGTCGCTTGGATTGTTTACAGAAAAGCCTCTAAAGGACTAGTTGTAAAACTTATCTCGTGTTTGCGCAAGGATTCGCTCCATTGCATTTAGACTCACTTTAGATTCGCTTAAGGTGGTCAGTGACAGGCGATTCATCAACGAGTCGATTCCATTTTAATCGTAAACCGAGTCGATGAAAACGATTCATCCCTAAGCAAGAAAGTATCTCATCTTTTTTCATCTACATATAAACCAGCCCTGATCTTGTTCAGATAGTTTCTCCTCTATAGTACCTGTGTTCCACGTTGCTTAGGGCAGCATTAAATCCCGCTGATGATAAACTCACGAGATCTTTAGAGTCCCCACATATTTCCAGATAAATAGTGAATCAAACGAATCGATTTACTTAAACTGACACCTCGAAAGAGTCAAATATGTAAAGCTGAATCTTTTGTGCCAGTCACTCGTTGCGCTCGGAGCGCGTCACTCTCGAGAACTGTTCCGGCCCGTTACGCATAGCGCATCACCGGAGAACCCCCGCGCCCCGCTGGATCAAACTAAAGCGCTTATTATTAACCATTACCATACAAAAACACGCATGACCACTGTATTCTCTTACCGTTTGTTCCCAGAACAGTTCCCGGTGCTTGAGGTACCCTGGAAGGAGGATGGCCAGGACATGCGGGATTTCTTCAGACCGGGCCGGTCGCTCGTGTCCATGGCGTCCGCGCGCTCTATGTGCGGGTGGTGGTGGCGGTCAGTGTCGGAGTAGCCGCGGTGTTTGATCCGGATCGGTGTCCGCGGTTGTCGCCAGAGGTGCTGAGGAGGCTTAAGGGTCGCCTGTCCTTCCCGAGGCACCGGCAGCGAGAGGGACAGGCTCTTCTTCGAGCACGGTGGCACTTCCATTATAGTGCAAATTAAAAAGAACTGTAGAAACAGATAATGTACTGTCTGGAGGAAATCAATCCTTTATGACTATCTTTTCTCCTAAGTCAAAAAATAAGACCGGTTTCGGTCCATGGTTGGCTCTTCTCCATGTGCGGCAGTGAAATCTTAAATAACTAAAGTCCAAGGCAGTTAGGATAATATTATAGGCTTATTAAAAAAATGATTTTTCTTCAGAAACCTAGAGACTGTCACATAATCACATAGACACAATCAAATGAATGCTGAAACTCATCACAGTGTGCGGACAACAGGTGAAGGCGCTCTGTTATCCTGACTCCTGAACATGTGCACGGTTAGGAAATTCAGAAGTTGCGGTTCGGGAAAACCTTATCACCCGCATCCGAGCGAGAAGAAGCCGCGGCGGCGGCCACGTTCGTTACACACACGCACGCGCACACACACGCCCACCCACACATACACACACGATATTTCCACTCAAGTTGGTCTGCAGGCGCGACGAATCGATCATTTACGCAGTTTTTTTATTGCTTTTTTTGTTCTGTCAATATATTTTTTTTTTTATTGCAGGGTCGCAGTCAGAGCGCTCGCGCTGCTCCGCGTGCGGTGTGCCGGTCCTTTATTGCTGCTGCTTTCTGTCAGAAAAGAGACGCTCCAAATCACTCCGAGGGGAGCCATAAAAACAATAATAATAATAATATTTTAAAAAAAAGAAAGAAAGAAAGAAAGAAAGAAAGATAGATAGAAAAAGAAAAAAAGGAAGAAAAAGTCTGCGCTGAGGGAAAGATAAGCGGAGATTAAAACTGGCGATCGCCTTCCGCCGGTTCTCCGTCCACCTCCATGTGAAAGCTCCGCGCGCGCAGGTTCATGTCATGAGCTGCTCGAGATGTTTTGCCTGGAGCGCACCACGCGTGGGATGTGCCCGAAATCCATGAACGCCCTTTTCTCTGGGTTTTTCTTGATTTTAAGCTTTATAAAACATCGCTTCCGCTAAAGGTTTCTTGAAATGAATCATGATGCGAGGTCCTGCAGTTACTTACAGTGTTACCAATGTCTAATGTCGCTCAGGATTCTCTCTCTCTCTCTCTTTCTCTCTCTCTCTCTGTCTCTCTCTCTCTCGCTCGCTAGCTCGTGTGTGTGTGTGTGTGTCTCCGCCTACTTTACCGAAATTGTGCGTGCATAAGGACGTGCCTTCGACGCAGGTTTGATTTGTCGGGGTTCGGATAAAATCCACTCCCGGGTTTGCGCTCCGAGTCTCCGTGTGTGTGCTCGCGTGTTTCTCGGAGATTAAGAGTGATTATAGTGATTCATTCAGCACTTTAAGTCTGCCCGAAGCCTCAGAGACGCATTGATAAAAAGACAGTGATGTAAAATGATGTAAAAGGAGCTGGAGGTCAGAAGTGAAGCCCGGTTTATTGTCATGTTGTTGGTGTGGTTTGTCGCAGTGTTATACACAGCCGCGAGCTGGCACACTTCTGCCTCTGACTGGTCCACCACAATGAAAAGCCTGTATTCATTATTATATTTATTACTGCAAACAGCTTTACGTCTGTGCTACAAGAAGCTGTCTCTAAAAATCAACTTAATAGCATCACTGAAGCTGGAGCGATCCCGCTGTGTCTACAATACCGATACTGATACCTTCAATATCATTCCACATTTCACTGATAACAATAAATAAGTTGCAAAATGATTTCAGTAATAATAATAATAATAATAATAATAATAATTATTATTATTATTATTATTATTATTATTAATATTATTATTATTATTAAATGTGCAAAACTTAAATGTGCTAATAGTAGATTTTTTTATGAATTAACAAAAATGTCATATGTAAACATATCATATATAAACAATTCCAATTAAAGAAACTTCACCCAATTCACAAGACACAAGGTTTAATTTCGTCTTGAATGCAGCATTGCTAGTTACAGTACAATAGTGATACTGCAGTTAACACTAACCAATTAACCTAACTGATGTTAGCTACGTGTTTGTGGATCAGACCGACCTAAACTAGTTTTTGTGCAGCATAATCTTGTAGGTCTATTTTTGTTCCATGTTTCTCTCTTCCCCACCTGCCCAGGTCATGTTAGTTCTTTAGTACAACTACATTTTCATTTACGTTTCATTAGTTTCATGTTGTTTACACTTACACTTGCTGTCCACTTTAATAGGAACACCTGTACACTTGCTCATTTATGCAAATCAACCAATCATGTGGCCGCAGCACAATGGGGAAAAAATACTGAAACTAAGCAGCTGAAGATTAGACACTTGGTGTTTTTTCAGTCTTTTTTCTCTGACCTCTAATTAACACAGTGTTTCAGTCTGCAGCTCTTCTGCTCATAGGATGTTTTTTGTTTTTCACACCATTCTGTGAGAGAGAATGTTGTGTGTGAAAATCCCAGCAGGAGATCAGCAGTTTCTGAAAAACTCAAACCTCAGACTGCATTTAAAACAAGCGGTCATGGTATGGTTAAAGTCACAGAGATTTTTTCACATCCTGATTTTTGATGTGAACATTAACTGAAGCTCTTGGCGTGTATCTGTATGTGTTTATGCCACATGATTGGCTGATTGAATTACTGTATAAATGAGCAGGTGTGCAAGTGTTCCTAATAAAGTGGACAGTGAGTGACCAGGAACAATTAGACTCCAGGAGTCTCTTGATAACTATTCTGGGCCTGTAGTATAGAGTATAAAATAGGCTTATACTGTATTACATATTATATAGTATCATCATCATCATCATCATCATTAAGCCATGATGTAATTTACATTTCCATGAAATTATAGTACTGGAGCCCAGTTCTGTTTAACACTCACTTGAACTGAAGGTGGGGGGATTTTGCTCCCCAACCTATCCCCTGATTATAACTGCTGAATTTGGCAGCGCCTCAATAGATTGCACCCTGGAAGTATTTTGTCTGTAGATATATTATAGATGAGAACACCAGTGCAGAAAGAGTGTAATGAACACTGCATAGGATTGTTTATTCTTATTAATAAGGTGTTATTAGGTACGGCATCGAGGTAAATGTTCCACGTCATGGTAAGTCACAATTACAGTCTCTACATTTGGAATGTTTTTTTGAACAAAACAACAAATTCCCATCAATTTAAGGAACATCAACTGAGGTTGAACTTGACCCCAAAAACCACTGTAGCATTTATGTATTGCTGGAACAAATGGGGAACAAGCAGGCGAGTGGTTGGTTACCAAACACAGCTGCATCGTGTCAAAGTTGACTGTCTCAAAAGTCACTCCCGGAATTATGGGATCAAACAGAGCCAAGTACAACAATATGAGATTTTTTCTCCGGGTTCTTTTTTCCTACTGGAGTTCAGCACTGCACTATAAATTTCGCCTTCGTGCCATTAAGTTAATCAAAAGATTCTCAGACTCTTAAGCTCTCTTTTTTGGAGAAGAGGCCTAAGGGATTCCTCACGTCTGTCTGGCAGATAAACAGCATCATTAAAGTATCAAGACTGATGAGTTTGCTTTGCCAGAAGGTCACGCAAGATACTTTATCAGGGATTGTTTTCAGTTCTGCCATCACCAAACATTACTGAGTGCAATTTACTACTCTCTGAAATGCACAAACACGAAAGGTGATCTGTCTGCACGCTGCCAAGAAAGGTTGTTAATGTCAGCTCCTCCCATTCCAAAACTCCAGACCCAACATCAGGAAATGACGGGAACTAGAACCTCCCTCTTTCCCTGGGGAAGGCGGGGGAATTAAATATTAATCCTTTACCTTTTTGCTGACATTGAAGAATGGGCCAGTGCATAAAGCGGTGAGAGTGTTGATGTAAGACTGTGTTTCTCTGAGCCCATTTCTCTAAATAAACTGGTGATACTGACAGCTGAATGCAGTCATGCTTTTGAGTAGGACAAATGAATTAGTTCCTAGTAGGAAATGTTCCATGCTTTAGTCGCTGGGTTTAAGAAAAGAAAAAAAAGAAGAAACCAAATATAGCCTGTAATGGAGAAGCGTGTGTTCTGTTACTTAAGTCACAAGGCTGCAGTCGAGCTGAAACATTTAGTTCATCTCAGTTGCCAGTCCATTAACTGCTCGTTCAACCCCCCTCCCCTGCTCCCAAACTAATCTTAGACAGCGTCTGCGTGTGTGAAGACGTAAAGAGCGGTTTCTGGAGGAGAGGAAACATCAGGCCATCTGTGGTTTTCAGCAGGAACAAGCTAAGTGGCCTAATTGCACTTTAATTGGATTGGAGAACTTGTGAAAGCCTGGATTTCAGATGGTACTTGATGGACCTGGAGACAGGGTCAAGTGTCAGTGTGACCGCACGGCCGGGCCGAGCCACGCTACAGTTCACTCAACACCATTACACATCCAGTCTTATTGGCTTTTAGCACATTATCAGTGTTTCAGCTTCTCACTGTTAACTGTCAAGCCCTTGGAGTGTGGAATAACCAAAGCTCAGAAGATGATTCATTCAATGCCGATGTTATTTTAGAGAAGAATAACCATGCATTCCTCCATGCTGACGTGTCTAGTGAGCAGAGCGTTAATGTCGCTGCGAGCACCTTCTAAACGTTATGGCAGCAGCAGCTTTCTGCCGGTGGGTACTTTGGAAAATCACCGGTTTCTGCAGCAGAGTCAACACGGGTGGTGCACAGGGACTGTGTGGGTGGAGGAGAGGAGGGTGGGGGGACATGAAAGGCAGAAATCTAAAATGTGTGTGACAAATTTGTCCACTGTGTTGCCTTGGTTTCCCTTTGGGAGAATAGGGGATACAGGCACAGTGCTCCAGGATCTAAGAACAATCTCAGGCATATTTATAGCAATGGGTATGTGAGCTAAGAGCATGACACATAATAACAGGCACAGACACGCTTTTCAAGCTGTGTTTTATTATTATTGTTGGTTTCTATGCAGCTAGCAAGAGCAGGGTTGGACATTCATTCTTATTTTACTCTGAAACTATAAAAACACACAGGAACACACTCCTGGCACAGCAAAAATGACATCAGACACATTTTTACTCATTTCATGCTTTGTATTATTGTATAGACAGATAATTTCGCTTCTTTCTTGAAATAAATGTTTAAAACTTACTATATATATATATATATTACTACAACAAGAAAATGTAACACTTGAACATTTAAACTCATATTTGGGTTATTGTAATATTACAAAAAAAATATCATCTCTATTCATGATGTTTGGTATTATTGATGTCATTATTGATGTCATGCCACTTTATTTCTCTCGTCTGTGTGTGTGTCACATCTCCACCGCGTCTGCATCAGCAGAGGGTTAAGCAATCAGCGTGGCATGTTAACCTAATTAGAGCCAAGGAACAGCAGTTTCCTGAAGTGGTCCTTGTCCCCAATTAAACTGTAGGAAAGGCGTCGGAAAGGCAGCAGACGTGGACCAAGTCACTGGAAAAGTCAAGAGATGGAGAAGTTAACAGAGTGGCATTAAGGCTATAGCTGATCCAGACCACCTGCCATCCCACTCAAAATGTCTGCGTCACTTAGGGATGAAATCCACTGCAAAATCTTTTATTATTGCCTTTAACATTTCTGATAATCTTTCCTTTTGCCATTTAGAATGAAGGACCTAGTGGAAAAGGTCATTTAAATTCCTTCCGCATCACTCAGTTGCTCTGCTCCCAGCAACATTTTTTGCTCTCTGCACAGAGGCACTATCACCAACATCTCCGGTGCTGGTGCTGACAGCAGGGTGCATGCTGACTTTTTCCAGGCAGCTAGATCTCTGTGTGATGGCCTTTTCTCACCAGCCAAATCCATTTCCCTGCTGCACCGGAAGCGCTCGGGCCAACCACGTCAGCCAAGCCCGTGGAGCTAAGAAGTTTTTAAAAAAAGGCCTGTCCCTAATTAAGTAATGTTGAGGGGATTTTAGCTAAGAAACATATTGCACAACACTTCCTGCTGTTCCTTTTATAAATCCATGAGAATGTGCAAAGAACATTTCCCAAAAGAGTTTCATTTCTTTCTTTTTTATTTTTTTTTAATTCCCCACAATATCAAGACCATTAATCAGTTCAAACTTAGGACAGGGTTCAGGAGTTAACACACTAAACACTCCCTGAACATAATGCTTTCTTTAGTATCAGGAGATACACATCTGTAACATCCTCACACTTTACCTCTGCACTGCCGGGGTCTTCGATCCGAGTCGGGATTAGTTTCATTTTCTATAATCACAAAGCTGTGACGTAGCACTGACTAAGGCAAATTACAGGTTTTTATTAATGCTCTTATTTGGTTATCGTTGCTATAGCAACAGGGTCAGATAGTGGGAGGAGAGCTCAAAAAAAAAAGAAAAGCCAAACAAATGGATAAAAACAGTTTATTTGCCGTCACTCTGATGGTTTTCTTTAAGGAAGTGTGGGATATTTACTTAATATTTAAGAAAGAAGACTAGGGCTTTGAGGTGAAGCCGTTCCTCACCTTCAGGACAGCGAACGATGCAGTTTCTCCATTATGATCCAATCACTGATCATTTTCCTATCCTCACAGCCTGCAGTGATTTATTCACTACTTAGATTTTTTTGTTTGAATATTTAAAATGAGCGATGGAGAGCTATTTATCAAGGGAAATGAACAAAATAAGCATAAAACCTTGATCATCTGACATGACTGTACTGTGTTCTTTAAAACTTTAAAATGTTTCCCCCTGATATTCTTCACAATTAAACTCCACTTAAAAAAAAAAAAAAGGAGTATAACAATTATAAATCCAGGTATATTTTGTTTTCTAAATCCAATTCCAAGCTTAGCTTATTGTTACAGACTCTAATCATAGATTTTGTCTGAAGAATTCCTGACATTTTTGTAGATTCTCCATCAGTCCTCTGCCACTCCAAAAGCAACTCCAAAAACAGAACACGATAAGGTATGAACTTAAATAACATTTACTTGCTGAAATACAAGTCACAAACATGTGGCAGCTCTGTACAAATGATTGCACACTTGCTAAGCAGTCAATATACAGATGAAGTCCATTTGGTTCTATACATTATGGCAGTAGTCCATACGGCGTAGAAACTCCAAGAAAGATGCTGCATATAATCATTCAGGGGAAAAAAACCCCAACAAAATGTACAAAAAAAAAGAAAGAACAATATATACAGCAGCATTTCCAATTCAAGTACAGACTAGATAAAGAAAAAGTAATATTCCAAAAGAAATATACAAGCTCAGGTTTGCACACAGCAAATAACCAGGTTAGATGGTGAGTGTGGGGGAGATTACACTGGACACATCAATAGAGCAATTGTAGATTCCATCATGAATTCCAGCACACCAGAGATATTCAGTTACTACAAAGGGAAATGTCAGCCAGACTTAAGCAAGTCACAGATCTGGTGCTCCTAATCCAGCCATGGGGTAAAAACAGTGAGAACTCCTCCCACAGGAGTCAAGATAGAGCTGGTAAAAGGTACAGCAGCAAGAATTGGGTTTAAAAAAAAACACAAAAACCCCACACACAAAAATTTCAACCAATATTTTTGAGCACAGGTCCGGCCTGCTCCAGACTGTCAGTTGTTCCAGTACTTTAAAATAAAAAGAAGAAAGAAAACTGTTTATCAAAGCTCACCGGCTCCCTCTGCTGGGGTACAGGGGCCGGTCCAAGTGAGAATCAGGGAGGGTAAGGGCAAAACTACAGGCTGAACGCAGAGTAAACAGGGAGAGAGGAAGCAGAAGGAGGGAGACAAAATGTTACAGAACTGTACAACACAAATGGCTAGTGAGGAAAGGACAGGGCGAGGAAGGCAAATTTCATGTGACTCGCATCCTCCAAGTGCAACACACAACACTTAGTGCAGGAAACCTGGACTTGTGACCGAGGAAGTGGGAAAGGGACATGTGGAGGGACGGGGACAGGTTTAACACAGGAATACAGATCAAACATGGTGAAGCAATGAACACTGACGAACAGAGCAGCTGGGAGAGATGACAAGCACACACAGACCTGAGACCATCTCTCACACACACACGGCAAGGGGGTTTCCATGGACTAAAGGAATTCATGAATGCTACTCATATATACACAAAAAAAAAAAAAAAAAAAAAAAAAAAATCAAGAAGTCTGATTTGGGGGGGAAAAGGGGGATGTTTTTCTCCCTGTTGTGAGGTACCTGTGGTCTTAGCGTTAATGAAAGAAAACTTAAAAAGGCAAATTAAAATGGGGAACTAAAATAAATTTACATGCGCACTGAAATCATTCACAAACAAACCTCCCACTGATCAGCAGGGAACACATTAACAGGAAGATTCTGAGATCCTGGATTGCCAAACACCACACACCGTTCCTCACACAGCCAGCGGGGGTCAATAACAGCACCAATGAGCACAGGGGTTAAAAGATGCGCTTCCGTTTCAGGTAGGAGTCGGCGTAGTGACCCCCAAGGCCCTGAGAATGCTGACCCACATAGCCACCCTCAGGACTGGGCTCTGGAGACGGAATCAGCCACGAGAAGAGGCGCTTCTGTCCCCCGATGGGAGTCTAGAGCAGAAAGACAGCAGTCTGTGAGTGCAGGTAAAGCTGTTACCTGAGGAATTAACAGTTACAGGCTCAGGAATCACACATGTTAAAAGCTAGCCTACCTTAACGCCACTTCCAGGAGCAGCAGAGAAAACACTCGAGGGCATCATGGGAGGCTTTGCCACAGCCTGGTCAAGCAAAAAAAAAAAAAAGACAAAATGTTACCTACACAATCCACTTAGGCACCATTACTTGTGCACCTATTTAAAACCTCATCCTGGGTCAAAAAGCATTTTAATGATTTACACGCTTCTTTTTCCTGACAGTGAGGTGCAAGGTTGAATGTATTGGCAACAGCAGCAAAATAAAAAAAATAAAATAAAAAAAAATCAATAGATGATGAGTCAATGGGTGCTGCATGGAAAGCTGGTGCAGTTTCTCTTCACGCTTCAATATCCGCAGGTCTGAAGGTGGTTTTTGGATGGAGCATACCTTATTGAGCTGGGTGGAGGGTGCAGTCCCGGGGGCACCGAAGGCGAAGTAGGAGGAGCCAGGAGGGCTAGATGGGTAAGGGAAGGGAGACGCTCTCTCATTGATGGCTCCGTGTCTCGAGTGCTGCACAGAATATCCAGTTATTAATCTCTAAAATTCAACAACTGAGTAAATGTTCTTCCTAGACCAGAGATTTTGGAAATTGATGAGCCTTTGCTAACACGTGTTCGTGCACTACTGTGGCGCATATAAAGATCAGTACTCAAGAGGACGATAGAGTCTTAACTCTGAAACGCTCAACAGTAACATTGCAGAATCATGATATTCAAAGTTGATATGAGAGATGTAGTGAGTTAAGGGCAGAGCAGGCTGGCGATCCATCATGATGACCAGCCTGCTCTGTCCTTAATTGACTACAGCACCCCTTTGCTGCAACTATCAGAACTGTTACAAATTTACTATCACACATTTCTGAGCTCTCGACCTGTGAAATCTAACGTGCATAGTTCAACATGTGTATGTTAAGAGTTGCACGTAGCACGAGTTTTTTGCCCTAAGGCTTACAGCTAATGGGTCACTGCCATGAGACTGGAGTGGATGCACATCAGAGACTGATCTGATCTCACTTCAGACCACAATACTGGATTTTGATTAGTCAGAAGATTAATTTTCTATAGCAGCAGCTTTGTCAGTAGTGCATGGTGTAATGGATGTGGTAACAGGTAATTTTTTTTAATGCACTCATAAGAAAACATCGTTTCTATAGCAATGTCTAATTATTTAACAAAGGAAAAACAAAAACAAAAACACATGATCCTTGATGAGACTGTAGAGAGAGTCGGGTGTTTCCAGCCATTTCAGTAGTTCCTGTGCTCATCTGCATCTCATAAGAGACAAACGGGAAAAAAAGATTTTGCATTTGCATTCATTCTGATTGCAGTCCAGTGGGTTGAAACTCATTCTAGCCAAAACCATATCACTTTATTTTTACAGAGTTCTGTAGTGAACACCCAGATCTGAAGGAATGGTCTACTGCCCATGGCGGTTTTATCCACCGAGGCCACCATTCATCACTTACCCTTTTCTATTTCTAACACATTTAAGTAGTCGGTTTCCAAATACATTACAAGCATATTCATTAAACTCAGCAGTACGCAGTACAGTTGACGCAAGGAACTTCCCCACAGAGGCTGGGAAGAGGCTGACTCCCCAACCCCCCCCCAAAAAAAACCCAATGCCCATGATAGCTGTTATACAGAGGAGTTGGATAATGAACCTTACACACCAGCTGCTAGTTTATAGGCTCATCAAAAACATATGAATTATATACAAGCCACAGCTGTGATATTCGCAACACCACACATGTTCTGTCGCTTATTATATTTATACTATGAAAATCGTTTAAAAAAAAAAAAAAAGATGGTTAGACTTTAATTTGCATCTTATTAAAAAAAATAATAATAAAAAATTATTCTGCTCTAATGAAGCTGTCTCTAATAATATTTGGAGAGAAATAAGGTGATTTACTTCAGCAGTCTACACAATGCTAGGCTGGGGCTGACTCCATCACAACATTAGAACTGTGTGACATAATTAAAGCATGCCAGAGGCAAAAAAACCACATGCACCCAGGATAAAATATACTCAGATTAATTTTGCCTTATTTACCCCTTACTCTGAGACTAAACTGCTACTTCAATATTGCCAACAAAGAATGAAGGCCAGTGAGGGACCAGTTGTTCTTTGCATCACTTTGTGTCATGATGTTTCATTTTCACCCTCATCACACTTGACTGAAATAATCAAGCAAAACCATACCTGTGTTCCATAGGCCAGATGTGCTCCTGTGCTGTCCGGACTCTCCAGCTGCTCATATAGATGAGAGAAGTGGTCCTGTAGAAGGTTACGAGACCATGTGCAATGTAAGGAGGCGTAATAAATGCAGATATATAAAAATAATCCACACCAGGGTGCTGTGATGTGACGGGACATGATGTGGAGTTACTGTAACCACCTCCATGTGGATTATTGTCAACTGTATGCTTGTGTTATTCCACAGAGATTAACAAAGAAGCACAATGTGTCATTTATTAACAAATAACATGCTGCACAGTTTAATGTTGTAAAAAGTCAGAGAAATTTGTTTTACCCAAAAAAAACAAAAAACAAACCCTTTATCCTGTTTGTTCCCTGCATACAAGTTACTATGGAAACAATAATGTGTCGGAACGAGAGAACTAATCCATCGTTCACATTCTAGCTGGAACTACTATAAGACCCATATATTTATGCAGAAATAACTTCCTGTTCAGAATCCAGTATGTACCAGTGCTGCAGTATAGACTTTAGAAGTTATGCTAACCTGGTGAACTGCTGGGAACTCGTACGAGTCTTGGCAGCGCAGGCTATAATTGGGGTGGATGCTCTGGAGGGGCCGCTGGTTAGCCATGCTACCTAGCACCGGCCTCTTCCTGTACGGGTGGGGCCTGGAGTTGGCAGCTAACACACACACACACACACACTTTAGATTATATGAAAAAGGACCACAAGAGGGGAAAAATATTACATTGCAGACTTCTTACCAGAGGATGGGAATATACTGGGTGCACTCAGAAAGGGGTTTGGGGACATGCCGATGTCTTTGGGTGGCTCGCCTAATAAAGATGACTTCACAGAAAAGGGAGACGATGATGAGCTTTTAGTCAGACTCTGAAGTTTATGAAAATCACATCTATTAACACAGACCTGGGCATTTTACTGCCCACGGACCACATCTGGCCAACTGACTACCCTTGACCGGCCTGATGTATACATACATATATACACATATTTTATAAAGCACTAAGTATACATGTTAAATATATTATATATATATATTCTGGCACTCTAAAACCATCCCAATTTCTCATGTGGCCCTTTTGGAAAAATAATTGCCCACCCCTGTATTAACAGGTAATCATTAAAAAAGTTGACAGTCCACAGGCTCTAATGCAGTTTTCAGGTAAATAAAGCACTGAAACTGAATATTAATTTAGCGCAGAAGTTTAAACTCACAGATTATTATTTGTACCATTAAACCACAGAAGGTGAAAACACTGATCCTCCTCATATATTATTCGTTAGCAGCAGAGCTAGCACAGATCAGAGGATATGCTGCTTTATTCTCCCTTTCGATGCTGTTCTATTCTGAGCTACAGCTACTCTGTGCTAATTATCTGTTAATGCTTAAAGTCTTCCCAAACATACCATCCAATCAACAGAGCTGTAATAAAGGGTAAAATTATTCATCAGAATTAGACCGATTCAGGAATAAATCATGAATCACCACCACTACTGATGGTTGAAATAAAAACAAGCATTAGAACAGGAGCTCTCTCTCCCTGAAATGAAGGCCATGCAGCCAACAGAAGACATTTCCTGGCTGAAAGAAATCCCTCACCGTTGGCAGTGTGGATCCATCACCTACTAGCACACTTCCCAGAAGTGGAATGCTCATGCCCTGTAATGCAGGAGAAGGGTTTGTGGGGAAAGTGCTCGGTGTGGTCGTGGACTCCGGCTCCCTCCCTAGTGTCCGGCCCAGAGGCGGCGGCTTTATGGGGCCTAACGGTTCTGTTTGCACACCCAGGCCACCTGAGTCACACAGAACACAGAGAACGTTAACTCCACTGGCCCAGGCAGTAAAAAACACAGGAGGGGGTGCTAGCCAAATACCACATGACATAATAAAAGTAGTGGTTTATCTGTGTTTATCTGCCATACCATGAGGTAGATCTCCCAGCATATTAACACCGTGTTGAAGAGGAAGAGAGGCCAGAGGGTTTTCACCAAGCAGTCCAGCCTGCTGAAGAGAAACAAACAGAAAACCACATTAGTTCATGCTGTCTGTACCAAGATTCTCAAGTACAAGAAACAAAAACCACACTGCAACAAGCTGAACACACACTTCAGATCTGATGAAATGCAAGCACTTGAGATCAAACAAAAACTGAGAAATGGATTTAGCTGAAAGTTTCAGGTCATTCAAAATCATGAGCTTTGGTGTGTGTTACTGCTTGGCCTGAAGCACAGAAAAAGGACAAATGATTACACATTCTGTTTACCCCCATAAGACATCCTGCATCAGACGCTCATAACCATAAAAAAAAAAAAAAAAAAAAAGGGCCTCTGAAAGAAATGGAAATAAAAGCCCATGACAGTGTTGCACGCAATGAGCAATTTAGCTTATTACACTTGACCAAAAATTTCCAGGGCTGCTCCTTGACAAACAGAGCAATTGGGAGAAAAAAATGGAGGACAAAGCAAGATAAATGAAATCCTTGCTGCGTGGTCTTTAAAAATAAATAAAACGTGTACATGTCTGTTGGGTCTGAGGTGTGAAATTTCTGTAGAATGGCCCGTAATACAGATGCTAACATTAACACATTCCTTCTGATGAGTTATTGCTTCAAATATTTAAAAAATGTGTTCACCAAAAAAACAAATGTTGACATGGTAATATTTATTGAAAGAGTCTCCAAAGTCAGCAATTTTCCCAACATGGGAAACTCAAACTTTATACATCTGATTTCTCAGCAATGACGAAAGGGAGAGAAAGGCCAATAAGAAAACGACTTTGTTTGCTATAATGCAAATGTGAAGATAATCCACCAAAATATCAAAATCGATATTGTTAAATTGTGGGGCACGCCATTAGTTTATGAACATTTTATTTGAATGAACCCCAAACTATCTGCTGCGGTGTAAGGAGAATTACGGAACATGTTAGTTAAATGAAAATGATCCACTCTGGAATAATGGCACTTCATATCTTGTGTTAAAGAGCTGATGTTTTACTTTCCTTTTAGACAGATTGGAATAATTCTTAGCCTACGTCTTTCACACACTGGAGTCCATTTCATATTAGCTGCTTCTTTTTTTTTTTATGTTTACTTCACCACTTTAAGAAGTTAAAGGCGTTACAGGTGAGGCTTAGAGGTTTAAGGGATTTACATCCATGTCCTACAAGACTTTATATCTGAAACTGAAGTGCAATCAGGATATACACATGGTAATGTCCGGGTCACTGGTATCTGTGGTCTGAAGAAGCTGGCTCTATATCCAGACCTGGTGAACTCATTAAGGCATACAAATGTCTACCTGTTAAAAGTTGATAACATTCTGTAGCCTTCAGGCCTTGCCATATGCAAGCTGTTCCTGTCTATCTAGCACGCCACACCACAAACTCACACAGCACCACTCACACAGGGGGGGAGATGGCTTTCTGTACTGTGCAGAACTTGTGCCCAAAGTAGAGGGTTTCTTAGAAAGGCTTGCTAGGGAGAATGGGAGAGTAAGGACTAATGAAGCTAATAAAAAGAGTAACAGATCACAAGAGGCAACCAATTTAATTACATAAATAAAAAAAATCAGAAGAATGGACAGACGTGTTTAATATTATTCAGTACCTGCTGAACTTGGTTCTGAAGCAGCAGCTGCACCAGAGCAGCAGAGAGGGCAGGGTTAGCGAGCAGTGGCATCACCGGGGCTGCACCGAGCAGACCTACACACACACACACACACACACACACACACACACACACACACACACACCAGGTTCTTCACATACAAACACCAACAGGTTGAGCAGATATTTAGCTTAAGGACAGCTTAAGATTAGCACCTTGTTTCTGTCCTTGATTGAGCGAAGCCAGCAGCAGTTTCAGCGTCGCCGGGTTGCTCAAACTAGAAAGTATTTGCATGGCATTAGGTTCAGGAAGGAGACCCTTTCCCCTGTTTATAGCCTGTATGGAGAAGGGGGTGGGGGGTGGGTTTGGAGACAGCCACACCACATTTACTCATGTCAATAACGGTATGAAACACTGAAAAGTTGAATTAGTGCAATAAAGGGACAATACCAAAGTCTGTGCAGCGATGAGTGCTGCTAGCATGCTCCTGCCTGGAGGTCCTGGAGCACAAAAGGACACGCGGATATGGCTACCACCTACAGGCCTTCCATCAGTTAGTCGCTGCACCTCTTCAGCCATCTCTGCTGTGGAGTACTCCAAAATGGCAAATCGTCGAAAACTCCCATCTTGTCCCTGAGCGAGCTGAGAGAACAGATGAACACACACAATCATATGAACCAACACAAGCATAGTCACCTACCTACATAGAATCTAACATTGGGCTGTCTAATGAAAAGTGTGTGTGTACATGCTGTATTTATGATTGTTAATCACTGTACAAAAAGACCTACCAAATGAATACATTTTTAATATATATTGAATATTTAAATAATCCATTTTACTATCAATATTTCATATTCAAGCATTAAAAAAAGGACATAAGATTTTAAAACCCATATTTCAATTACTAATTTCATTTCACAAGCAGTCTTAGTCTTGAAGCATTTATTTCTAGAAAGAAGTGCAATCTGTCAACAGAAAACAAAAAAGGTTTAAATGAATATAAAAGTCTAGAAATAGGTTTAATATTGTTTTAGTTTAACATGCGTGCATGTGTGTGTATATATAGGAAATACCATATACATTTCATTATTCATAATTATTTGGTCCTAGAAAACTCTGGCTTCTGAGCTTTGTGCAAATGTTTTTACAGACTCTCAGGTTAAACACTAAACAGAGGAATGTGATTGTAAACACTACTGAACCTCAATGGACATATGATTACTGTAACATGACTGAGTAACACACCTCATGCTCAAAGGTCAAGGCAGTTTATATATTTAACAACTCCAATTTTCTGGTCTCAAGTAAAGAACAATGGCAGCAGGCATGAAGCCACACATGTCTGCAGAGTGTGTTGCGACACATGAAAAGACGAGCTTCTCTCTCCCGTTCCAGAAAGAGCCATGGGCCAGAGGGCCTGCTGACCAACAGCACACAGCCCAGTCAGGTGGTCACTGCCATACAAACCATCAATGCTCATTACCATAGCAACTGAGGACAGCCTCAGGAAAAGCAGGGCAAAGGTTACAGACCATGTGACACCAGGGGAAAAAAAATTATATATTTACAGTAAAGCAGAAAAGGGGGCAGTGTATTAATGGTCAGTGTGATTAGGTTTGTAACCCAGAGTACAAGAGACATACACTGACTTCAGTATGTGCCTAAAAAAAAAAAAAAAAAAAAAAAAAAAATCATTTCAACTTCACACCCTCTACTCTCACCTCCACCATGACTTCCTGAGCCAGTCAAAAATCTAATCCACGCCATCAAGTGCTCTACATGGAGAACACACTGCATTCAACTAAAGATCATAACTCAATTTCCAACCTCTGTCTAAGCGGAAGTGGAGGAAGAGAATTTAAAAAAAAAAAAAAAAAAAAAAAAAAAAAAAAGAAAAGAAAACGCTCTCTCAACTCAGAATTCCCCCTTGAGAACTCAAAGGCTTCATCACAGAGTTCAGTGACATCAGAACAACCTGGCTGACCCTACAGATCACTGAAGAGAAGAAAAATACACACATCACTTTTTACAGTTAGCTGGCTAGCTTTTTGTAAACAAAAAGACAGGCATGGAGGTGTCAGTGGTTTCCCCATTACTTTGTAGTTCGAAGCATGGAGGCCAAAAAGAACATTTCAGTCTCTGACTTCAGTAACAGACAGCTCTGCATGCTTCCAGTGAATGTTCAAAATGGCCAAAAAGTCTAGCATCGGTAAAAGCATATGCATAATAATAATTAATGACTCTTGAAATGTAAATGGTCTTTGACAGGTGAGCTTCAAATCTGATCTCCCACATCAGCCACACAAGTACAATATCCATATGGGTAATTTATTTATTTAAAATAAATAAATAAAATTTATATTTTTTACTTCCTGACCTGGCAGAAGATAGGCTCTGGCATGTCAGCCAGGGTGTTCAGCAGATCCTGAGCAGTCAGGAGGCTGGCAGGCAGACGGTCCACACAGAGGCAGCGCGAGTGCAGAGTAGCGAAAGTCAACGATCCCACTTCGGTCCAGTGCACGTACAGCATGCGGGGGCCGAGCTGTTTTCCCAACAATTCAGATTTGGCCCTGGCGGCTGAGTCCTTCTTCATGTACTCCACAAAGCCATAGCCCTTGGAGTGACCCGTCGACGTGCTGTGCACCAAGAAACAACGCTCCAGGTTTCCAAAGGGCCGCACCAGCTCCTCGAACTGCTGCTGTGTGAAGGACCGTGGGAGGTTGGCGATGCACAGCAGGGCATCTGTGGGCTGCAGCTGCACAGAGATCTCACGTTCACGCAGCACTTGCTGGTGGAACTCCTTGATCGCGCACTGGGCCTGCTCGCCATTTAACAGAGTCACGAACGCTGCGAGAAATCATGAACCGGGCAAATGAACATGAGGAATTAATGCATGCTAAATGGCTAAAGCTTGGTGCTTACTGATAATTAGGAAATTTGATCTAATGACAACAGCAAGAATCAATTTTACAAAAAAAAAAAAATAATAATTCAATTTAATTCCAATTTCCATATTCTATAAGTGACCCCTTCTAGATTTATTTAAAAACACATACACACATATATATATATATATATATATATAAAAAATAATAATAATAAAAAAACCCTACAAGTCAAAGAATAAAGGGAAGGAAACTTTCAGCTCTGAGGTCTCTTGGTTTAAGTGAGAGTTCTGGGTTAATAAGAAGCAGAAACTGTTCCAACAGCCACGCTCAGGAATGAAGGACTTACCTGTTCCTTTGTATTTGTCCACAAAGCAGTACTTCAGGTCATAGTTTCTTAACAACTCGTGAACCTCCTGAAAGAACAGGGTTTAAAATGAGCTTTGCTGTCCTCATTTAACTGACCATTACCAAATTTTGCTGAGCATATTTTAATCTATTAGAACAAAACCAGATAAACTTTATCAATAAATTCTGACATTTATACTGTCCTGAAATTTTGACAAAACTTGCCTGGGCCTGATTTATCAATCCAGATACAATTCTTTCATAAAATCATTAGATCCACTGTGGGTATATGAATATAAATACATACACACTTATGGAGGTTTTCTCTTATTCTTTTTAAATACTTATGAAGTTTTGTGGGCATCGCTACATGCAAATGAGCAAAGGCTTTGGACTTCAAGTATTACTTGAATTAATCAGTGTTTAAGTTTAAGAATCTTTATATGTTTTTATTTAAAAACTTTGTTTTTATTCAGTACAAAGTGGATGAGTATCTGAACCGTCACTGAACTCCGTTTGAGCTCATTTTGATTCAGTGCTTTAATTAGGACCCAAAATCACATATACCACATTACAGACACATCCCAGGAATATAATCCAGATTATATACAAAAATTAAAAACAAAATAAATAAAAATAATATTTAAAAAAAAGCACAATGAATTAAGAAGCTGAGAAGAGCTAGACTGTTCACAGGGGCTGGTGGATTCACCTCAGGAGCTCCAACTAACAGGATGAAGCTCATTATAAAAGAGTGAATTCAAATTGATTACTATAAATCTATAATTATAATCATTTTAAACGTGATTCACTTATGAACATGAACACTGAATTACCAGAAATACGAGGGTATTAGTAGCAAAATGACAGGAACAGAGCACCCTGTGAGAAAGGCTGCCTCAGGTTTTATTAGTGTTGTAATGTCGGTTTAGCTTGTCAAAGGTACAAAAATAATAATAAAGCATATTTATTTATTTCACTTGTACTCTAAACCGGATGTTAAAGCTGTGTGTAAAAATGGTTGAGAGGAAAACTGCTTCAGTCGAGCACTTTCCTTTAACTGGAGCTGAAACTTGTTGTTAAAGCGCTTTTGGCCTTTTGTCAACCCCAAAATGCACGTCCACGAGGCGCGTTCACGAAGAAGCGCGCGCTCGCGCACACAAACGCTCACTATTCACCATTAATATCGTCTCCTGTAATAACACGAGCGCTGATTCAGACAGTTTTATATCTTTGTTGTTATTTGAGAGACTTATAGAGGGCTGACGTGGATGTTAAACATTCTGGAAGCGTTATCATTATTATTATTTTTAAATCTGTTCATCTGGGCTGATATTGAACCTGATGGTAAGCACATGTGACTGCGAAATATTTAACAAACTCAGCAAAAAAAAAAAAAAAAAATCCGCCGCAATGAGGACTGACATTTTATCAGCACGCGCGTACAGGTTTGTTAAAGACTAGCACGCGCATCAGGTTGGGGATGGGACGGTTAGCCACATTAGCTTCAGGACAGAATTATTCTCTAAACTAAACTGGTGCTTGATCGTTTCAACGATACTGGATCGAAAGTGTGCGAAAATGTTAGTCACAGCAGAAGAGTCATCATACATCACCTTGTTATTAACTTTAAAAAGGAACTTTCACAAGTCATTCATCCTCCATATTCAGGCGCTAACGCTACCTAGCTTACATAGCTAACTCGATAGATCACATGAAATGGTTTGCCCTGGACGCTGGTTACTTGCCTGATTGGTGATATCAGCGGGGAGGTTTTTAATGATGATTTTGCGGCGGTTGTAAAACTCTCTTCGAGTTCTCTCCAGACGACTGGCGATGTCCTCGGGGCTCAGCGCGGTCAGCTCATCCTCAGCCCTGCGCGGACACTCGCTCCCTGCTGACCACTCTTCATCATGTGGATCAGTCTCGGACTCTCTGCGTTTCTCAGCGGCCCAGTGTTCTGATTTGGCGTGATCACAGTGTTCATAAAGCGGACGGGTGGTGACACTAGTACCAACGTAGCACTTCTCCTCTCCGGCAGCTCTGCTAACGGACACGGCGGCCGCCATGGCTTCGTGTAGAAGTTTACCTCAGAGTGCTGCGCTCGCTTTCAGCAGTTTAAACAATACACGCGTGGGGCAAACTCGGCTGCTGATTGGCTGACAGCAGAATGCGTTTCACCACAGCGTCCGAGGCGGAGCTAATCTGGTCACGTGATCAGTTTAAATCGATAACAAGCGTGGCTGTGAGCATTCTGTGGTCAACTTCCGCTCAGTCTAGTTGATTTGATAAACTGACCACTAATCGCTATTAGCACTAATTATTAATTCTATTAGTAATAAAGTTTATTATTAATAAGCAGCGTTGGTACTGTACTTACACTATATAAATATATATATATATATATAAATATATATATATATATACACATACATATACACACAATATACACATATATATACATACATAATATATATGTGTGTGTGTGTGTGTGTGTATATTATATATATATATATATATATATATATATATATATATATATATATATATATATATACACACACACACACACACACACACACACATATTTATATATTTATGTTCTTGAAATGGAATACTTGGTTACATTTACAAGAAAAAAAGATTTTACTCCTTATGTTTAAACCTTCAAAAGTACTACAAATCAGTTTTCTTCTTTCATAAAACCTGTGCCAGTACACTTTACATCAATAGAATGGGCCCAGTGTATTATCTAATCACATCCATTTAGAATCCAAAGATCCTCACTGTAAAATAAATAATAAAAATCACTCAGTTCATTATTTGCTGTGACTTACACAAAGAAGTTGGCTATCCATATGTGTGTGTGTGTGTGTGTAGGCACAATCATCCAGACTTCAGTGAGGAACTTGAGGAGGCCCTACCTCACTAAAGTGAGTTAGTACCTGTAGTAAGTGAGGATGCGTATACAGTGAGGTGTCTCCTTTACCTCTATAGAAGGCTAGAACTCAATCCAAGTTGAAAAAGCATGTTTGGAAAAGTTTTACTAATTTCTTAACATTAACTGCCTGTATTAGCTTGTTTTCTATGCTAATGCCAGGCTAGCATTGATTCCAGTAGCTAACAATTTATTACACAGTGAGTAAATTCAGGCAAAACGACATATTTGCTACAGAATAAAAAAATTTATCCGTTTTCACACAAAAAATAAGATTATCAGAAAATACAAATCACTGCTTGATTATATACCACAATACTCGACTATATTTTTGGCCAGATATTTCTGCTTTTAACTGAGTAAGAAAAGGTATCTGTAAAAAATATCTTCCAAAGTGCAATCAGGTCAGAATAATCTGAAATGGTATTTAAAAACAGGTCAAATACGATGTATATGGGTTTATAAGATACATGACCTTAAACAACTTTTCATGGGTTTAAAACAGACATTTTTATTAAAGCCATTGTTGGTGTGTACCCCCGAGCCCTGTATCCATCCATCCATCCATCCATCCATCCATCCATCCATCTAAAATGACATTCTCATTACAATGAACCTCTGAGCATTCGATATAATGCTGGAGTCCTGCAATATTCAGTTTATAAAACAGGACAATAAATACAATTAAAAAATATTCAGGGATGTTTGGGATTTGACAATAGGTCCTAACTAATAAGGTGCATATTGGCAAAACAGTCAACTATTAAGCCCTTTCAGAACGTTACTGACTTTGGTTTACATTTGCCATTCTAATAAAAATGAAGCGGGGGACAACAAAATAATAAAAACAGAAAAAAATACATTCAGTATATACTATATAGTTTTAAGGCAGGACAGTGAAAAAGAAATAAACTTGTAAAATACCAGCAAACATTTATTTACAATATACTTAGTCACACCAAGAAATAAAGTCTCATCACTGTACGTACTTTAGTTAATAAGTCTTTAACAAAAAGATACCGACAAAGAGCACTTGAGGAACAGAGTGGATCCATTTGTTACTATGATGAAGCAACACCTGTTTTATATCCAATGCTGTCTATGGGGTCACATAATCAGGAAGTGCTATATGTTGTAAACGTGCTCAGTTAATCTGAGCAAGCCGCACAGCAGGTTCCTCGTACCTACGGCGAATTTCCTCCAAAGACTCTGCCAGGGACTTGAATGTTGGACGCTGTGCTGGTGTGAAGTCCCAGCACTGCTCCATTAGCATGTACACCTGTATTTAGGGCAAGACATTAAAATAGTACAGTGCTTGAGATGATGAGTAGAGTTGGCTTTGTGTTTTGAATGTTTCACCCTACCTCATGTGGACAGTCTCGAGGGCGTGTCAGCCGCCTGTGTTTCTCCAAGAGGCTAATCAGTTTCATCACAGTCATCTGCCCTTGTACCATCCCCATCATCTCCACATATTTCTATAGCAAGTACAGCAAATTGTGTACAATTATTAGACGATTCAATAGCTAGTATACGCAACATATTGTAAAAACATTTACTATTATTACTATCATCATCACAACAACAAAACATGAAAAGACTGAGGTGGGAGTGGTTTCTGACCGCAGGTGGACTTTGGCGATGGTCACAGCGTGTCAGAATCTCATACAGCGTGACACCAAAAGACCAGACATCCGAAGAAAAGGAAAACTTGCTTTCTTTCAGACACTCTATGGCATACCTGAGAAGAAAAGCAAAAGTACAACCGTATCGATCAGGACAATCAAGTATATGGTTGTTTATAGCTTTCCATTACCAACAAAATATCTCCATAGTTTATTCATTCTGCTCTTTAATTTGTTTAGTGTTTCACAAAGATCCTGACCAAATATGATGTTCTTGGAAATAATTCTCCTTTCAGTAGACTTCCTGTTGATCCAGTTGATTTTCAGGAGAGCCCTGAAGAACCTGGGTATTGATCTCAATGCTCTTCAGTGGCATCTCTCTACTGATCATCTCTCTACTGATCATCTCTCTACTGATCATCTCTCTACTGATCATCTCTCAATTTTCTCTTTGGCTCCTGGTTTCTAATATTCCCCACAATGCAAACTGTAAATGTCAGGCTTGCACATGATACAGTTTAGATTCATAAGTCAATAATTTGATGTTTTATACCACAGATTCTGCTACGATTAGATGTAGTAGCCTCTGATTGAATTTGTTTAGAATCTGGGATCAATTCTAAACAAATTCAATCAGAGGCTACTAAGCAAAACCCTACACACACACACACTATACAGTTTATGGCTCTGCTTTGTACACAGCTCTGAAATAACCAAGCATCAGCACCCTGCATCTCATCACTTTAATGAGTCATGATTGCGACTGGATAACGCATTCACCTCATCTGCCTAATGATTTTATCCGAAGAAACCTGCAACTGAGACAGGATACAGGCTGAGCAGTGGAAGGTTAAAGGTCTGGACCAATGACCTGGTGCTGGGTGCAGAGTGGGGATTTGGACTCATGTCCTTTGGATCAGTAGCCCAATGGCTTTACAATGCCTTAAACACTGAACTTCCACTGCCATAACATACAGCCTGGTTCCCTATCCATAAACTTTTCCAAGGAAAACCGTTGTGTGACACATAATTCACACTGCAGCTGGCAAAACCACAGATTTTCATTTACATATGTTCATTTAGCAGACACTTTTATCCAGAGATTAGAAAGATTGCAAGATTTTAGTTTCAAGTACACAGAGTGAGAGGAGCTAGAAGCTAGTTAAAAAAAATAAACAAAAAATTAAGTGTTTTTTTTTTTGCTGTGTTCATGGAGGAAGTAGGTCATTAGGGATTTTTTTGAAAATGAGGGATTCTGTTGACCTGAGGTTGATTGCGGTTGTGCTGATCTGCTAGTGATCAGTGGCTGCACCACCTACTGGCCACCTCCTCATCTGTACTCTGCTCAAGTAGTTAGTGTTTTTGTGTTAAGACTAATGCAGTCTATACCTTTGCACTCGTCATGTCATAGTTTGCTCACTAGCTGAGCCGAGTATCTGCCGTAACTCGGCTTGGCTTTGTCCTAGGGCTTCATCACGTTCTCTAATTTTTGCGGTCTCCACTCATCCACTTTTTCATCATGACTGGAAAATGGTGAGTAAAAAAAGTAACGCTTTTGCTCTCAGGCAGTAATAGTGAAACCAGATCGTTACTCATATTGCTTAAGGCCATTTACAGATTTTTCCTCCTATTAAATGCCACTGTAACTGAACTAACAGTATCCCGTGGTGATATCAGCTCTGCTGCAAATAAACATCTCAAAGGAATAACACCAATACAAGACCCAGCTAAACCAAATAATAAAAGAGCAAAACTAAACGTCACAAACATTTAAATGAAGACACATTTGATGGAAAAACTCTCAGGCACATTAAGACACATAATTCATAACTCTCCACCTGCCACTCAAACTAACCAGAAAACAGGGCTGTCTCCATCCTCCCGGACCCGGTAATACACCTCTCCCTCAGGAATGTACTTTGTCAAGCCAAAGTCACCGATCTTCACCACTCCCTCGTTCTCCACCAGAACATTGCGAGCAGCTAAATCCCGATGGATGTATCTTTTGGAGTGCAGGTAATCCATTCCCTGTTGAGGAAGAAGCACCACACTTTACGTTCATGAATCAGTGTAATGTGGGGACCGGAAATAATCCTTCATTAATTCATTTCTCAATGAAACAGTGAAAGTGTCACGCATGTCTGTGTTTACCTGGCAGATCTGTTGGGCAAAGAGCAGATTCTGTGCGAATCCCAGGCGGTGTTTGGGCAGGTACTCTCGAAGGCTGCCCAATGGAAGATACTCCATGATTAGCTGGACCACCTGGCCACCTGAAACATCATCACCACTTGAGATTACTTGAAAGAACAACCACAGTTATTGTCCGAGAGAGTGAGTTTTATCCGTCTTCTTCAAAGTACAGTGTTTTGGACTGCATCATATGACAAATTCAGTGTATTTTATGGGAAGTATAGAGCTGAAGAACTCACCCAGTTCAGTACAACAGCCTTTATACTTGACAATGTTGTTATGGTAGAGTGATTTAAGGATTTCGATCTCCTTCATCCAAGATTCATGGAGGTGATTTCCCCCGTCCTGTTTGAGGGTCTTCACTGCCACATACTCTCCAGTGCTATCATTAGCAGGGTCATACAGGTACAGCATCACTTTCCCAAAATGGCCCTAAAGAAAGCGCAAGAGAGAGAAAACAGGTAAAAAAAAAAATGAATAGGAAAACCATGACATCTTTAATACCACTTCACACTGGAGCAAACTCACCTCTCCTAGGTCTCTGATCTTCTTCAGGTGCCGTTTTAGGAAAATGCTGGGATCTCTGTCTGGAAGTGCTTCGCAGTCAGACGAAATGTCTGGGTCTGTTTTTAATAAACAAAATCATTATTGCTTTCAGGTGCAAGAATAGCAGATCATACTTTCATGATGACAACCAGCACAAAACTAACCACTAGATAAGGTCACACCATGCTAAAGAAAATATAAAGAGAAGAGAAAGAGAGCCCACTCTTTATCTGGATTTCTGTCAACTCCCGTAAAATGGTCCTGAATGATGGCCTGGCTGCTGAGTCATAGGTCAGACACATGCTGATGAAACTGGCCAGCTCCTGAGATGAGGGGACTGCCAGGCGGCTCTGGGTCTCATAAAACCGCTCTTTCTGTCAGTAAAGGTTGGTTTATGGTCAGCAATATTTCCTACACTGTTAGTGGATGACACAGAAGGTGTGCTGATGGTGTACCTCTGGTAAAGTGCTGCCGCTCATGGCCAGATCTCCATTGTTGCAGATTTCCAGCAGCGTGGCTCCAAAGCTCCACTTATCTGCAGCGCTGCCGATTACAGATCCACAGAGCACACACTCTGGAGCGATCCACGGAATGCGCTCCACTCGTTCTGCAAAGAGAAATAAAAACAATCAGAAATCAGACCAGAGGCCTTCCATGCTGCAGTGCTGTCATTGTGACCTTATTAAAGGTAAAACACAAGAGGAAGTGAACACAACCACCAGGAAGTGGTTAGCTTCCTGTTCCACCATTGACTCTACAATAACTCAGATGAAATGCACATCTGAGAGACAGTAAGAGTAAGAGACAGAAACTGTGTGGTCAGAATGTTAACTCCGATTTCACTCTGCACCAGACTGAATCATTTACTTATTGCTGAGAGTATTAAATTAAACGGTCAGTTTGATGAATTTCTTACTAATACAAATAGCCTAGAAAATATGACATAGAAGAAAAGGGCAGCAGTAGCTAATGTGGTTAAGGCTCTGGGTTATTGATAGAAAGGTAACCCTCTCTACTCCGAGAGTTCTTAACCCTCTGGCTGACCCTGTGCTCTGACCCCAACTTCCACAGCTGGGATATGTAAAGAAAGAACTTCACTATGCTGTAATGTATATGTGACAAAAATAAAGGTGTCTTCTTCTAATAAAAGATCTTTTCATTCCAGACGTTTACAGAAATCAGGAAGCAGGTTTATATTTAGTTTTATACATGAAGCAGATTTACATCTCTAATGAGCAAACCACAGGTGACAGAGGCAAGGTAAACCGTCCTGCAACAATGTGAGAACATAACCAGACTCAAAAGTGAACCTGCCATTTTCTGTGTGACCCGGAGTGTGTGATTGTAAATCATTAGCTTCCAGAGTTATACAATGAAGAACCGTACAGTGATCTGCTTAAAAACATGTTCAGTCTGAGCATTGCAGTGTTCATGACTAAAGCAGCAGGGTGATGTCCTGTACCTCCACGTGAGAGTGCAGTAAGAGAAATCCCTGGGTCGCTCAGCTTCACAAATGGAAATGTGCCCTCCTCCAGTCCCTTGCGAGCAACCAGAATATTCTTTGCACAGACATTCCCATGAACCAAGCGTTTTGTTTCCTAGAGACAAACATTTTTGTAAATGATGGTTTCAGTCATCTGATCATTTTCTATATCAAATTCAACACTATCTATTTTCATTTTTCATTCTTTTACACTTACAAGATAACAGAGAGCACTGGCCAGCTGTTTTGCCACCGTAAACTTCCACTGAGGCGTAACATGAGCTTTCTCTTTGTGCAGGAAGACATCCAGAGGGCCAAACTCCACAAACTCTTCCACCATGATATCTGTTTACACAAATAACCCTCCAGGTGTAAGTCAACTGAACTAAATTGATGCATATAAATGGAACACAGCTCTATATAGCTCTAATATACAGTTCTAACATTAAAATAAACATGTAACAGACTGAAAGTCATCTGCTGAGCTAAGTTGGAAAACTGTGAGAAAGAAGTGCAGGTGCACTTAGGTACACTCTGAAGATTTTTAGGGCAAAAGAGGAAATCCAAAAAGAGCAGAAGACTCACTCTCGGATCCCTTGACCGAAACACCATGCACAAAAACCAGGTGAGAGTGAGACACCTGACTCATGAAGCTAGCGGTCTCGAAGAACGCCTGCAACATACGAGTCAACAGGATGAGTGAATAATCATGTTAATGTTAAATACTGGGTTAAAGGACCATGTTTTCCTGATGAAACAGCTTCTCTTACCAGTGCTATGTCCTTGTGGCTCTGATCCAGGATCTTCAGCACCACACGGATGCCTTTTCCATTGGTGTGATTGTTGTTCCATTCGTCCTCGTCCTCGTCGTCTTCCGTTCCGCTGCGCACCATCAAGCGACCCGAGTATATGTTGGTCCTAGTGCCGCGGCCTAAGTGCTGCTCCTGACCATTAAAATCACAAACAACGACTAAAATAGACAGCAACATGCATGAAGGAGATGCATAAAACCGTGACAGAGTAACCACAGCACTGTAGTCAATGTCTAGCTGAAACTAACCTGGATGATCTCTTTGTCTTTAATCTGATGGAATCTCAGTTGACACAGGTTGAGGGTTTCAGTGAGAGGCTTGGTATTGCCGTTCATGCCCTGTCTCATTACTAGGAGGTTTGACAGCTCTGTAAAACATGCAAGAATGAGCAAGATCAGAAAGAAAAAGCACATTTGTTTTTGAAGAGAAATATTCGGCTATATTCTTCCTTTGAAGTATTTTCTTTATCTGGATCCTACTGTCATGCTTCCCACACACGTCTGGTGTGATGCCCAGGAACGCTGATGCTAACCCGAGTATATTTGATCTCGTGTATTTTATTAATGAATCTGTTGGAGAAATCTACAGACCTTGTTTCTAATCAGGCAGCGACATGAACACAGCTAAGCATCAGGGGCAGAAAGCACAGAGCTGGGAAAACATCCTCCTTTTCTAATAATGCTTCATTACCCCATGGGCTTCACTGCTAGCCAGTAACATCCAGTTGTAAAGCAGTTGAGCTCCACAGTCGTCTTGTGTCAGTTCATGGTGCAGCTACAGTTTGTCAGAGGAACTGCTAATATTAGTTCCTCTCATACTTTCTGTACTCATGATGATATCCAGCCTTCGACAACAAAACAGAAACCTGGGTCATCTACTGACTTGATAGAATAAACAAAATACTTCCTGTTTCAATTTTCAATCAGTTTGCATACTGTGTGCTCAGGTAATGAATTAACAGGAAGCAGAATACAAACAATACAGCAAATTCAAATCAATAGCATTTCCTGCACACTCTTTCCTCTACCTCACACTGAATGGAGAGGAAAACTGACACTGGAGATAAGAACATAAGTATAACTATGTGTCCTGGTCATAGAAATAATACCTTGAGAAAATATCTATAAACATTCATTTCAACACTCTGTGACAGATTGAATCCTATGACATAGTTCAGATTTCCAGATCATTAACTCCACAAACACACCCCACACATCACCTGCAGGCTGGGGCAGACAGCACTTCTTCACGGTGAAGCAGTCCTGACCAGACTTGAGCACAAAGGTCTTCAGGCTATCTGTGAGCTCCTTCACATTTGAGAACTCTCGGTCCCAGCCCTCCAGCATAAACACCGAGCCCTTCTGCGTGATCCTGAACTGCTTATGTGTTGGAATCTGTCCGTCCTATAAAACAAACAGTGGGGAGCAAGAACATATTCTGCTCTTAAAATCTTAATTTGAAGGAAAATATTTCTTAGTAACACATTTAACAGCACACTGCACCTCGCTAGCTAATGGCAGATAATGTTAGCTGGCACAAGAGGAAACTTCCCAAAAACGTAAACATGAATGTTACCTCAGTCCTGTTCAGAACTGCTAATATTATACGCCGGTAGTCCAGAACGCTCCAGCGCAGTAAATACGCACCATCTTCCACACGCTCCTTCTTCAGCTTCTGCAGCACAAACTCATCACTGACAGCAAAGTAAATAAAGAACATTTCAGTACCACGTGGGAAACCTGTCCAATTGAGTTACAGTAAACCGCGAGACGGACACTTACAGTATCGGGCCGTGCAGCCCGTTGGCCTCGCTCAGGACCACTCGGGGGGGCGCCACCTCGTGACAGAGGTAGTGGTGAGCGTCTGCTGTCAGGCGGAAAAACCCATCGAGCAGAGACACCAGAGAGCGTGCCTCAAGAGTGGACTTCAAACGCAGGTCCTGCAGTTCAACAAGGTCAGGAAGATATCATGCGTCATTTCACAAGAACGGTGACCACATCGCTTTTAAAGCGAAATAAGAAGTGTGAATCTAAAGAGGAAGTCAAAACCTAAAACCTACCAAATGTATATTATCTAAGATTCTTCAAAAATGTTGGTTGTTTTATTTTTTAAAAAATTACCAGAGGCAAAAAAATTTCTTGGTCAAATGCCAGAAGAATGTTTTCCACAGCTCCCACTTTGTCTCCTTTACTTTACCAGTACAGTCCCAGTGTAAGGTTCAGTGTCTCACCATTGCAAAGTTGTCTTGCCGGCTGATGCAGACGTTTGCTCCTGTAATGGCGATGTGTGAGATTTCAGGGAAGTCGCAGAACACACTCCAGCTTTCTGGCATGTCACTCTCCTGATGAGTGACTTCATGCTTCTCTCGCTTCCTCTTATTCAAGTAGTCATTCCCCATATAGTTATTTTCCTGAGCCTGCAAAATAAACCAGATTAAAAAGAGTCCATATGTTGAAACACTTTTTAGAAAGAGGAGTGAAAAAGACAGAGACCTACCCTCTGAGCTGGGATCTTCCTCCACTGGATGCCGGTGGTGCCGGACACCATGACCTCGTGTGTGGGCTGACTGCTGGTCATCTCCTCCAGGCGCTCGTGCGTTCTTGAAGCATTCAGATACGAGCCGCTGCCATCTCCGTCTGGCCTCAGGTCGAGGTGGAAGATGGAGAAGGTTTCGGTGCCAAAGCGTGGAGCCAGGCGCTCCAGTGTTGACAGGTACTTGTACATGACTTCCTGGGAGCCGAGTCTGCCAGGGCCCACGGTATGCTGCTGGAAGCTGTGCACAAAGTCAGCGAACACGCGGCGGATACGGAACTTGGTAAGGAAGTTGTCCCTGGCGATGTGGCGAGAGAAGGAGCGGGGGATGCAGCGAAGGAAGCTGCAGGAAAATTTCACACACAAACAGAAATCAGTAACAGCACATCAATCACAAGAGATCAGATTTCAATTAATTTCTGTCATTGAGTTACATATCAGACATAACGCAGCATGACATCTGAGACAGACACATGCAAAGTCTTTAGTCTCTCTGTACAAGTTTTTGGCAGTGCAGAAAATCAAGCTCACACCTGGTCTGTTTAGCCACTTCCTGTAGTGAGGTGCCAGTCTGCAGAGCCTTGTGAGATAAGTGCAGCACAGCCATGCCCAAGCTCTCGTTTTTAAAACTACTGATCGCTGCCTCACCCGTTACATCATCCAGAGAGGTCACATCATTCACAAAATCACATTTTGCCTGCGCAAGCCAAAATACAATTATACACACAGAAAATGACAACGGCTTCCTGATTTATGCAAAATTCTGTCACAAAATATATCTAAAAAGGAAGATTAATCTATATAAAATAAGACTTTCTGAAATTCTTAATGACAAAAGAGTAACCTCACTATGAAGTTCCCCAATACATATCTGTCTTAGTAAAAAACAGATCTTATAAAGAATCTCACCTGAGCGAACAGATACTCCAGAGAGGCCATCTCCAGCAGAGGTGCAGCTCCGTGCTCGCTCCTTGTCTGACTCACAAAACGTGTCACTAGCGGTTCCATCTCGTTCAGTCCGTGCCAGTTCCGAAAGTAGAACCTGCACATTTCAAAAGTGCTTCAGCCAAACAGTGCTGTTATAACATGCATCATCACACTGACACTAACTAACACTAACCTCATACGGAAGTGAAGTATCAGGCCTGGCTGTTTTTTCGGGTCGAACCTGTGGTTCGGACTGTACCAACAGGAGCAGGACGGGTCGTACAACGCGAACAGAACATAGCATGCCGGCGTGATCTCTGCACAAGACACACAAACTCCATAAATCTCTCACATCCCCTTAATCTCATCACACACTGGTCTCAGGTGCTTAAAGCTCTTACCAACTAATTTTGCTGCCTGGATCAACAGTTCCTCTGCCGTCACTTCACCGCTCTGGTGATCCATATAACAATCTCCATTTTTAGTCCAGAAGAGGTAGACGTGGATCCCTGACCCCTTAGGCACCTCACATTTGTCTGTGGACGCCCCTTGCTTTAAACTCTTGAAACATCCCCGTCTAGACATCCTCCATTCGCTTTCACACCTGTGAACCACACATCATCAGTTTATCAGGGAAAGTCCTGCTGAAACATGAGAAAAGTTCCTCTTGATGCTTGAGTCAAATCTGAAAAAAAATCACAGTTAAGGGAACGTACTTCAGTTCTGTCATAAAATAAACAATCACAAGATGACAGAATTGCCTGTTTGCTAAGCTAGCTGACTAATTTTATCAGGTTTAGCTACTTCTAACTCAATAACCTCTAAAATAAAATCCCAAAACTTGCTTTAATCTCATCATTTGAATGGATTTCTGCACTTTTCTGAATGGATTATACGATGGAGGTTCATTCAGGTTCGCAGCGTTTAGCAGACGTCTTTATCCAGAGCCACACATCTTCACACCAGTTCACTTGGTTAGCGATAACAAGCGTTACAGAATACATTGACAGCGCTAAGAATTATTTACTTAAAACCATGTATATTACTGACATTAAATAGAGAACATAAAAATAAAGAAAGCAACAAAAAGAGAAATACAAAACTGATGGAAGACCTGGCACACACCGAGCTTATGAGGCAAGAGTATTATTTATTTATTTAGGAGGATGATTAATCAGTCCTGTCTCACATGGTGTCTTCTAGAGTCAGAGACCCACAGTCCCTGAGACAGTGAAGTGTAGATTTCTTTTATTCACCTTTTAGCTGCAGTGACACTGACTGGATTTGAAGCTCATCAGTTTTGCACATTTTTTTTTTTTTTAGGCGATTCATCAACTTTCACATGAGTGCGAGTGTTAACGTCTCTAAATCTGTTAAGAATTGTGAGGTCGGTTTGGTTTATAAGTTTGTTCACCAGTAATATCTGTCGTACACACTCACCTCAAATCAGTGTTAGGAACATCATTTACGTAAAACTCACAGAATCTCTGATGCTACATTCACACATGCACTGATACTGTGAGTCGTCAGTAGGCGTTCCTATCCGACTTCTGGTTGCCATTGGAATAACGTCCATCAGTGGATGGAGCAACTAGCATCCAAATCAGTTTCTCTGTGGCTAAAAAGAAAGGGTTTTTATTTTATTTATTACCTTATTATCTGTGCTTGTGGATACTGCTGGAAACTGTAAATTTCCCATTGGGATGAATAAAGTAAGTATCTATCTATCTCTCTATCTTTTATCTGCATCATATTATCTGAGATGAAGTAGGAGCAGTGTGTGGTCTTTGCACAGAGTCACTCCATATTTGCATCACTCATGTTGCCGGAAGTTTCCAGCTCTCACTAAAAACAAATGATATCCCATCAGTTTGTCTGTACGAGTCTCTGTACGTGTGAACATTCATTAACAAGCCATTTTAAATCTCATCTACATTTTAGTGTTTCATGCGCTAAACCAACTGATACTTAGTTTTGTTTCAAATAATATATATAGAACTGGTTATTTGTAATAACATTGACTGTTGGAACAGGTGGAGAGCTGCTCCTCACTGATTTAAGTAAAAACATAGGTAATAATTTATTATTCGACAAAGATGTTTTAAGGGTTTTTAAAACCATCACCCTAACTGTATGCTCAGATCAATACAGGGGCTTGTGGTTTACTTGATTGGATCAGAGTGTCAGATTTCTTATAGCTATACATATATATATACATACACACACACACACACACACACATCTTGAGAGCTTAATGGAAGAAAGACTTCGACTGTGGTGTCAGATTTCCTAAGCACTACTCGCAGTGAGGTCAACAGAAACACACCCAGTGGGTGAAAGACAACACTACAGTGCAGTCTGCTGTGTCGATACACTGATCCTACCTCAGTACTGCTTTGCTTTATCCACACTGAGCTCTACTGCTTCACAACAAGTTCACAGCATTCCAACCAGGTCCAATAATCAATGTTATTATTTCTTACTACTTACAAATAAGTTGTTAAAATAACATGTTCTATTCATAATATATTATATTTTATGTGCTTGAGAAGACTGCTGTACAGTCAGTGATTTTACAGATAAAACCTCCTTAGAGTGAAGCTTAGAGCTCATAAAATCTTATTACACAGAAAAAAGGACAGTAAGGACCCTTGTGAACATAATTTTGCAAGGCTAAGCAGTTGAATATCCAAGTGTGCTTGAGAGATGAAAGCCTTCATGTTCATGTTAACTCTAGTTAAATCTCTGTAAGGTCTGAGGGCGGGGTTTTGTACAGTTTGTGCTCAAGGAGTGAAGAAAATGTTATTCAGATCCATTATTTATCCATTACAGGCCCGATCCTCTCTAATTCACCTTTAACTAAACAAAAAATAAGGCAAAAAAAAAAAAAAAGAAATTTCGGTCTTATTGTAATCTGTTCTACTTGAGATGGCCAGCAGAGACCCGGATCGAGTCTGTGAGCATGCAGTCCACCAGCACTGAACATGACACGTGATTAATAGGGTCTCTGATCTGGATGCTGTGGAACCTGTGAGAGAACTGATTCGAGGTTTCAGAATTAAGCAGCTTGATAACGAAGAACAAATGATACAGAGAGCCGTTGTCAGCCACGTCGTTAATCACCTGCCTCAGGTGAGACCTGGAACAAAGCACTGAAACAACAAAGTATTTATAATGGTCATGGACATTGGACCAGTCGAGCGGAGCGTAGTGGAGTGAGTCCAGCTCCCCCCCACTGGCCCACGTCCCTGAATAAAGCAGATTTATGAAATCACCTAGATCATAAGCAGTTCATCATTATTCAGAGGGGAGAAATGACATGGGGTCCTGTGCTCACTGATTATTTTATTTTGCCATTATGTGAATTTATTTCAGTCTGGATCAGCTATGGCTGTGTTTTTCTGCATCCTCCTCTGAGAAACATGTAGCCTGAATTATCCAGCGTTTAACAAACTCGGTGCCTGTTTCAGTCCAGCTGTCCATGACTTAGAGACGTCACCTCATGTTGGAAAAAAAGAAAAACACATTTGACTGCTGCCACAATCAGTCTTGTGGTTTGTGTATCCATTAGATATTAAACACTTCCTGAATCACATCATGAAAAATGAACACATCTCATATCCTTTATGATTATTGTTTAATGGCATTTTCATAATGTTGCTGAAAGAAAAAGAATCTCACTTCTCTCCTATGCTTGAATGCCATGTTGTGAGCATGATCATGTGATCATATGGCAAAGTGATGTATCTGGGTTCATAAAAATACAGCCCACCAGAAGCCAGCCTCACTCATCCTGTGGCGAACTGCTGACTGGATGTAAGAGTTTTATGATCGAGGAGACGTGTAAAGATGTATTACAGACATCCTGATATACTAATCTGATCTGGACAGGGCTATGATCTCCATCAGGATAAACACAAGAAACAAATCATGCAGCTCCAGAGAGATGTACTACACCAGCATTTTACTGAAACACCTTTTCCAGTTAAAGCAGAAACACGTCCCAGACTATATCAAAGATAAATATTGATATTAATTTTTTATCATTATTTACACATTATTTACAGGATTTAATATTATATTTCAGCTAAAATAAACCAAACTCCAAATCAACAGACAGCTTAGACCTTTTTGGATTTCTACAATGGTGATTAATGGCAAGGTAATGAATGGCAGATTACACTCTTTCTGATGCAACAGCAAATCTAAATTAGCCTCCTAGCCTCACACTATACATTCTCTTTAAAAAAAAAACCCTGTTTCAAACCTTTTCTAAGAAGGAAACCCTCAGCTGTACGGTGTGATGTGTGGTTGTGGACTAATGCTCAAGTTTTTATTAGGTTGTATTCTTTTAGAGTACTGTATTAAACAAATCTCTTAAAAATGTTCAGTGCAGGACACACAAGATCTTCCAGTCCAAACTTAACACACCATGTCTTCATGGAGCTCTGTGCTTTGTGTTCAGGGCATTGTCAAGCTGGAACAGGGTTTGAGTTCCAGTGAATGGAGACACACCGAAAGACATTTGGTACAGCTGTGTGCTTGGAACAGTTTGGGAAAGAAATGCATCTGGGCATGATGCTCTGGTGTCCTCATACTTATGACTGTAGAGTGCATCACTAACCAGAAGCTGTTGTTCAGTAACTCTGTGTGCTGTACTGTACAGTTGTCTAGCTTGCTTTCCACTCTTGAGCATTTGGATCACAAAACTGTTATACTGGCAGTCACTGATTAATTTGTGGGTGTGTCGTTCCCCAAACACTTCCTCTGAGCTTGAATTTGATATCGAACAGGCCTAATGCTGCCATCTTTACATAACACCTATATACTTAACAAAACAGACTTTTTCCCCTGGGTTTAATTTCTCTATGCAGTCAAACTAATCACTTTATTCACCAGACAATTTAGCTGTGCATCTGATATGTTTAGCTGCTGCTCACTTGCTAGCATCCACTGCTGTAAGTTCAGTCTGTGTGAGTATAAAACAGTGAGACGGGACTGCAATAAAGGCACTGATGGGTGATTTGTGACAGCATGTTGATAAACGAGCATGTCTACGAGAAAATGGAGCAGGCTTTGAGCTGAAAGAGCCACATGAGGATACAGGCTTGCCAGTGAAAATGACACATCAATTCAAACTCATTAAACGCTATATTACCATGGAAGCATCAGCATTACACTGAACAATATATGACCAGGTTAACACACACACACACACACACACACAAAGTAATAAAGAAATGAGAGTTGCTAAGTTGTTCAATCCAATCATGTTTTAAAACTTGTTGAGTAAATCTAAAACTGCAGTAATGGAGTAAATATCAGCACAGTGTTATTTGTTTCCAGGTGAGCTGCTGATACTGACCCCAACACTAACCGCAACACTAACCCCAACACCAACTCTAACACCAACTCTAATGCCAACACCACCAACTCCAACACTAACCCAACCACCAACACCAGCACTAACATTAACCCCAACTCCAACACTAACCAGCACTAACATTAACCCCAACACCAACACCAACCCCAACACCAACTCTAACCCCAACACCAACAGAAACACCAACAATAACACCAACACTAACCCCAACAGAAACACCAATACTAAATCCAACACAAACAGAAACACCAACACTAACCCCAACACCAACAGAAACACCAATACTAAACCCAACACCAACAGAAACACCAACACTAACCAACACCAACAGAAACACCAACACTAACCAACACCAACAGAAACACCAATACTAAACCCAACACCAACAGAAACACCAACACTAACCAACACCAACAGAAACACCAACACTAACCAACACCAACAGAAACACCAATACTAAACCCAACACCAACAGAAACACCAACACCAACTCTAACCCCAACACCAACAGAAACACCAACATTAACACCAACACTAACCCCAACACCAACATTAACACCAACACTAACCCCAACAGAAACACCAACACTAACCCCAACACCAACAATAACACCAACAATAACACCAACAATAACACCAACACTAACCCCAACACTAACCCCAACACTAACCCCAACACTAACCCCAACACTAACCCCAACACCAATACTAAACCCACCACCAACAGAAAAACCAACATCGACTCCAACCTAGTCCCCGATACTAAACCCAACTCCAACTCTAACCCCCAACACCAACCCTAACCCCAAATTAAACACTAGTGACTTGTGGTTTGACTTTGTAAGTCACTGCATTGGCAGACACACAGTGTATGAGCTGATATAAGCAGCACCCGACATCTGCAGTCTGACAGAGCAGAGGCTCAGATACAAACAGGTCTAGTTACATACACACTTCATTTAACATCTGACTTAGATTTATTTTAAAACACCATCAACACTGACATTACACCTGTTGCTGTTTACCTGGTTCTTACAGACAGCTCATTACTAATTCATTTCCTATTCAGCTCTGGTGGAAACTGCTAAACCTTTGTACACACTGAATATCACACACCTGTATGTGGTTCTTCCTCCAACTGTTGCTCCACAATTGTCTAGAACGTCTCTGTATGTTATAATGCATTAATTATAATTACAGTTTCCCTGAACTAAAACTAAGAGACTCAAACCCTCTTCCCACATAACACTAGAATATCTTAGTCTTAAGGTTATAAGCTTGTGCTCTCCAAAACAATGACAAAATTTACATTTAGAAGAAATTTAAAAATAATAATTTAAAGTCTCTATTTACAACAAACACAGATCAGTGATGCTGATGACATCATACTACACTTCTACAATCAAATGCTATTTTGCCTTCAACATTAAAAAATCACCTTGCTGAAGCTGCCTATGTTGAGTAAGAGAAATCACATCAGTAAGCGAGGCTCACAAAAGTGTCTTTTCAACAAGTCTGTTGGTTAAGTTGGACACCAAGTTTTTAACCAACACAAAAAAACACATTTTTGTATTTTATGTATCAAGTATTAATTACGTATGTTGCAATGACTTTTAATCAAAATTACATTTTCTAACATGACAGTCCCACCCTGACTCCCTGATTCAGTGCAAATTACATCAACACATTGAAGAACGCTGCAGACTTCAAGGTTGGAGGTGTGGAAGAACTGGAGTGTCCTGCACTGAGCCCTGACTCTCACTCAACCCCACTGAATACCTTTGGGATGAACTGGAACACCAACTGAACCCCAGACCTCCTCACTCTTACAACATCAGTGTCTGATCTCACTAATGCTCTTGTAGCTGAATGATCACTAATCCCCACAGTCACGCTCCAACATCTAGTAGAAAGACTTCACAGAAGAGAAGACCGGAGATTATTATAAGAGGTTGTGATGGTCAGGAGTACATGTATATCTGTCAGCATTCGAGAGACAGAATTCTCTTGTTTCTAACCGTTTTTAGGCAGTACAATCTGATCAATAGTTTGTCATGCCAGTAAAGAATTGAACTGAAACACACACACACACACACACTGAGTGGTATGTTAGTAAATACATGTTAAAATCAAACTATATTGAACAATGCAATGATGCTGTAGTTTGTTGGACTGATACAATGATATAATGTCAAGGTATAGAGTTTAACACAATAATACAGCTGCTGCTGATGATGATGATGATGACCTCAGAACAAATATTCACCTTCCTCTAATACAAAATGCACTATAATAAGATCTTAACACAAACATCTCAACACAAGCCAGAGTCTGAAACAGAGACGCTACAATAAACGATACATAGTAACGATAAGGTTACTTCCTGGTTTACTAAAAGCTTCATCGAAAAACAAACTCTCTCGTTCGGGGAGTGTGAAAGGAAAGACGAAACGGAAAGAAACACACACCTACCATTCACACCGCTGAGTGGAGAAGAGCTGTGGCGTGTTTTGGGGAGTTTTATGGTCTTCAGGTCACATCTCCTTCTTCAGCCGCTGGATCTCTCGCGCTTCCTGCGTGCAGAAGTCGAAACACGGGAGGGTCCGAACCGGAAGGAGAAAGACTTTTACGTAGGCTTAATAACGAGATAAAAACAGGAACCATCGCTGTGTTTTGTAGTCTTCAAAATAAAAGTCTTTTATGGAGAAATTCTTCTGTTTACACACACTCACGCGCACACACACGCACACCGATAGATAGATAGATAGATAGATAGATAGATAGATAGATAGATAGATAGATAGATAGATAGATAGATAGATAGATACTTTATTCATCCCAATGAATAAAGTAAATGAAATTTACAAGAACTATCAGATGTGACTTCTGCTTTGGTTGGAATGAAACCCAGCACCTGCACCTTAGATCCACCCCTGGACTTGTAATCCCCAACTTCCTGCCAAGAAAAATCTTAATGATGATCATTTCTCAGTGTAAATTTTGGGAGAAATCTTAAACTGGTACAGGAATGAGGAAAAAATCAGAAGTTAGTAAAGTTAGTGAGGGTCACTTGCACTTCTATCCACATTATGGGAATCTGTATCGTTACCCGGTGATGAATACACCTCCTACCTGGGTGGAGTCAAAACAAAAGGCCAGAGGGCGGAGCTAGTTAGAGGTGTGATTCCGATTCATCCCAGTGACTCGGATCATTTACTGTTCAGTGACCCTTTCCGAAATGTCCACCATTGCACCAGCAGGTGGCGTCAGTGAGTAACATTTTTTAAATACCTCAAGTTTCCAGAGTCAAGTTTAAGATTAGATTAGATTAGATTATAATCTAATCTAATACGATTATATATTGGATTATATATATATATATATACAGAGGTGGACAGTAAAGAAGTACATTTACTTGAGTACTGTACTTAAGTACACTTTTTGAGTATCTGTACTTTACTTGAGTATTATTTTTTCTGGATACTTTTTACTTTAACTTCACTACATTTGAAAGACAAATACTCTACTTTTTACTCCACTACATTTCTGTCAGTGTCATTGAGTAGAAAGTAGTTACATTTATCACAGGATGATTTTTTTTTTCAATCTTGTAGCGTCACGTGTTGTAAAGTTCAATGGTTTTCCATCATTTTTTGAACTCAGTTGCTGACAAAATGGACGAATATATGCTTTGTATATTATACACCACCAACGCATTGGTAATGATGTTAGTTAACACACAAAAACGTATGCTGTGTCCAAATTCTCATACGATGTGTCTTAAATGGTATTCAAAAATAGAATTAGTATGCCCCAAATCATAGTATACTGAAAAAAGTATTCCAAAAATTCCTGGATGGTCTACTACTTCCGCTAGAAATTCAAAGTGCAGAACAATGCACACTCTAATGGGTAATATTGCCCACAATGCATTGCACACAGGAGGGAGGAGCCTGGACAATGGTGTAAATGCATATTAAAACGGTGTAAATGAATTGTGGAAATATATATAACTCTTTGTTAAAGCAGTGTTGCTGTTGGGTGGTTGTACAGCTACAGTTGTGTAGCTGCTTTTTTTTAAAGCAGGTTAGATTTTTTTTCTGACCAGTCTTCATTTACAGACCATTTGATTGAAATGTTCATGAGTCGATACACATAGATGTGTACAGGTACATCTCAAAATTTAGAATATAATGAAAAAGGTCAATATTTTTTGTCACTCAGTTCAGAAAGTGAAACCCATATATTATATAGATTCATTACACATAGAGTGAAATATTTCAAGCATTTATTTCTTGAAATTGTGATGATTATGGCTTACAAATAAGGAAAACCCAAAATTCTGTGTCTCAGAGAATTAGAAGTTCAATATTGGAAAGTCATGGTGTCTCACCCTAATCAGCTAATTACCTCAAAACACCTTCAAAGGTTTCCTGAGCTTTTAAATGGTCTTTCAGTCTGGGTCAGTAGGCTACACAATCATGGGGAAGACTGCTGACTTGACAGTTATCCAGAAGACAATGACACCCTCCACAAGGAGGGGAAGCCACAAAAGGTCATTGCTAAAGAAGCTGGTTGTTCACAGAGTGCTGTATCCAAGCATATTCATAGAAAGTTGAGTGGAAGGAAAAAGTGTGGTAGGAGAAGGTGCACCAGCAAAAGGGATAACCGCAGCCTTGAGAGGACTGTCAGGCAAAATCCATCCAAGAATTTGGGGGAGCTTAAGACGAATCCTAGACATGGCCTACAAATGTCGCATTCCTCGTGTCAAGCCACTCCTGAACCAGAGACAACGTCAGAAGTATCTTACCTGGGTCCTCTTTTCAGATGAAAGTAAGTTTTGCATTTCATTTGGAAATCAAGGTCCCAGAGTCTGGAGGAAGAGTGGAGAGGCACAGAATCCATGTTGCTTGAAGTCCAGTGTGAAGTGTCCACAGTCAGTGATGATTTGGGCTGCCATGACATCTGCTGGTGTTGGTCCACTGTGTTTTCTGAAGTCCACAGTCAACGCAGCCATCTACCAGGAAATCTTAGAGCACTTCATGCTTCCTTCTGCTGACGAGCTTTATGGAGATGCTGAGTTCATTTTAGAGCAGGACTTGGCACCTGTCCACACTGCTAAAGGTACCATAAGCTGGTTCAATGACCATGGTGTTACTGTGCTTGATTGGCCAGCAAATTCGCCTGACCGGAACCCCATAGAGAGTCTATGGGGTATTGTCAAGAGGAAGATGAGAGACACCAGACCCAACAATGCAGATGACCTGAAGGCTGCTATCAAAGCAACCTGGGCTTCCATTACACCTGAGCAGTGCCACAGGCTGATTGCCTCCATGCCACGCCGCATTGACGCAAAAGGAGGCCCAACCAAGTATTGAGTGCATAGAACATACTTTTCAGAAGTCTGACATTTCTCTTTGAAATATCCTTTTTTTATTGATCTTATGTAATATTCTAATTTATTCTAATGTGTCTAACTGAGACACAGAATTTTGGGTTTTCCTTATCTGTAAGCCATAATCATCACAATTTCAAGAAATGAAGGCTTGAAATATTTCACTATGTGTGAGGAATCTATATAATATATGGGTTTCACTTTCTGAACTGAGTGACAAAAAATATTGACCTTTTTCTTGATATTCTAATTCTTGAGATGTACCTGTACTTTTTTGTTGGGGGTGGTAGGAGTGTTAAATTAAAAATAAATGATTATACCTGTCTTTTTTTGTCAATTCAGTTGTTTAATTTCTATAGGTTTTGTAACATTCTAAAAGCTCTTAATTCCACAGAAAGTATTACATACAACAATGCAACAATAATAAAACAATGCGTTGACATTTACTTTTGATACTTAAATACTTTTAAAAATAAGTACTTTTACTTAAGTAAAAATCTGTCTTTACAACTTTTACTTGTAATGGAGTAATGTTTGACCAGTAGTATTTGTACTTTCACTCAAGTAAGGAAGTTGTGTACTTCGTCCACCTCTGTATATATATATATATATATATATATATATGTATATTGTCTTTCATGTTTATGTGCTCATTATATATACACTACTGACAAAAAGTTAAGTATATTTGGCTTTTGGGTGAAATTTATGGAAAATGTAAAAAGTTCACACTACAGTGATATTATATCATGAAAGTAGGGCATTTAAGTAGAAGCTGCAATGGTGATTTCCTCATCTCAAACAATTTATTGAAACAAAATCCAACAACAGTGGAGGGTATACCACAACAAAAAATCTCAATGTCTCAATAATCTGTCATGTGCCCTTGACCATCAATTACAGCTTGACCACGACGTCTCATGCTGTTCACGAGTCGACTTATTGTCTGCTGAGGCATGGCATTCCACTCTTCTTGAAGGGCGGCCCTCAGGTCATTGAGGTTCTGGGGTGCAGGGTTACGAGCCTCTACACGGCGACTCGGCTGATCCCAGAGGTTTTCTATGGGATTCGGGTCTGGAGAAAGTGCAGGTCACTCCATTTGAGGTACCCCAGCCTCCAGCAGCCGTTCCCTAATGATGTGACCTCGATGAGCTGGAGCATTGTCGTCCATGAAGATGAAATTAGGTCTGTGTTGTTCATGCAGGGGCACAATGACTGGATTAATGATGTTATTCAGGTAGTATTGGCTTGTCACTGTACCATTCACAAGATGTAGGGCAGTTCTGTATTGAGTAGACACACCTGCCCAGACTGTAACACCACCACAACAGTGGCTGAAGCATAGCGCTCTCCTTGACGTCTCCAACATCGTTGGCGGCCATCATTTCTGCTCAACATGAATCGACTTTCATGAGAGAACAGCACTGAGGCCCACTGGTCCCTCGTCCAGTGTAAATGCTCCCTGGCCCATGCTAGACGATGACTCCTGTTGCAGGTCGTCTAGCACGCAGACGGTTTCGAATGGTCTGATGTGACACTTGGGTTCCTCTCACCTCCCTTAAATATGCCTGGAGTTGAGTGGCATTCATCATCTGGTTCCGCAGGGCACTGTTCACAATGAAGCGGTCATCAACGTGGGTTGTGGCCGAAGGACGTCCACTTCTATGCCTTTCTGTGACTCTTCCAGTCTCTCTGTATCTCTGTCCCAACCTGCTGATGACACTGTGACACTCTAAGCTCAGTGGACACTTCCCTCTGAGAACATCCTGTTTGAAGCCTCACAATGGCGAGGTTCTGTTGATCAGTTGTTAGGTGTGGTCTTGGTCTCATGATGTCAAAATGTGAACAGCATGATGAAGAGGACTGTTTAAATACCAATTCTAACTGAATCAGAAAATTTATTGGTGGATTCATGGATCAAACACCAGTTGTGAATTTTGCCGTTAAGCACCTTGTTAGAGAACAGCAAGTTCTGCAAAAAGTACAGAAACACTGAACAGTTGGACATGTGCATTCAAAAGTGTAGAGAAGGTCAAATTAAGTTCACCTGGAAAGGTTATAGGTGCATCCTGAAATTTCACCTGAAAGCCAAATATCCTTAACTTTTTGTGAGTAGTGTATATAACAAATATAACCTAACAAATATATATATATATATATATATATATATATATATATATATATATACATATATATGTATAGTCATTTGAAAAAATTACGACACCCTATAAAATCCTGTGTGTTTTTTAACATATTTGGACATATAGATATTTAATATCAATTTTAACAATACTGGGAGATTCAAGTAATATAACTTACAATTAAAATTGAAGAAAAGTTTTTTAAAAAATTTCTGTACCATGTACTTTAAAAAAAAAAAAATTCTGGTGTAAAATAAATTAGGACATCCCGACATTTATTCCCACTTAAAATGGCTAAAATCACACACAGGTGTGTCACATCAGGTACACATGATTAGAATAATGTTACTCAGCTTTTTGAAGGAGGCTTGCCTTATTTAAACCTCAGACATTTAGTTTGGTGTGCTCCTGACTGTTGAAGTGAGTGAACACCATGGTGAGATCGAAAGAGCTCTCTGAGGCTTTCAGAAAGAAGATTGTTGATGCTTATGAGTCTGGAAAGGGATATAAAAAGAATTTATATAAAAGAATCTCAAAAGAATTTGTAATCAGCCATTCCATTGTCTAGAAAATAGTTTACAAGTGGAGGACATTCAAAACAACTGCCAACATGGACACCATTTGGACACCATAACGGGGCATGTTTGTCGTAAAACAAATACAGCATTTCAGCCATTGAACCTCATACCATCTATGAAACATGGAGGTGGAAGTGTTGTGGTTTGGGGATGCTTTGCTGCAGCAGGACCTGGCCAGATCACCATCATAGAATCTATTATGAACTCTACATTGGATCAGTAGGTGCTTGAGGAATATGTAAAAAAAAGTTTTTAAGCTAAAGCGGAGTTGAACCTTGCAACATGAAAATGACCCAAAACATCCCAGTAAATCCACCAAGAACTGGCTGAAAAATAAGAAATGGAGAATTCTGTAATGACCAAGTCAAAGCCCAGATCTAAATCCTACTGAGATCCTGTGGAGTGATTTGAAACAGACTGTGCATGCAAGAAACCCCCCAAACATCACAGCTGAAAGAATTCTGCGTTAAGGAGTGGAGAAAACTTTCTTTTGTCGATGTCAGAGACTGGTAGATGGCTACAAGAAGCGTCTCACTGAAGTTATTTCAGTCAACAGGACTAAAATGTGTGGAACAAAATGCATCACACAGCCTTTCGTCCATAGCACAGGGAGATGTGAACTGAGGGCATGAAGCCTTTATTATCGCCACACATACATAATAACACAGTGGAATTCTTTTCTTCACATATCCCAGCTGAGGAAGTTGGGGTCAGAGTGCAGGGGCAGCTCTGGAGCAGGGAGGGTTAAGGGCCTTGCTCAATTGCCCAACAGTGGAGCTGAAAAAAAATGTCTATAGATCCATCCAGACGTCGGGGGAAAAAAAGCTGAAAACGGAGACTGGACATGTCTACAAACATATTTAGACAGTGGTATGTGTTTTAGGTGTCATTGTCTTTAGCAATGGATAACATAATGAACCTAAATACCTCAACTCCTCAGTTAGTATTAAGAAAACTCTGGTTATGTGCCAGTTCTTTATTTATGTCATTATTAAACCTCTCCTCTCTCTTTTCTCTGAACAACAACAACATCATTCTTTATTAATAGAGTTTAGCACATTTTGAATCCAAAATCTTAAAGGGCTTTGCACACTTTGGTTACTAGTATTTTGAGTAATCATGTGTAAGGATTATTCTGTTCTTATCCTGAAAGAGGATCATGGCAGTGGAAATGCAAAAATTCTCTTACTGAAGACAGCCTGAAAGTTTTTTAAACAGCTTTTCATCGCGTCATGAAACTGTGATAGCACAAGGCTGAACAGACTACCAGGAACTGAGAACAATGCAAGCAAAAAACAAATACATTCAGAAATACAGAAAAACTAGATTAGGACTGGATCCATAAAACACACACACAAGTTAAAAACAGGAACTTAATAAGTTGACTAATCACTAAACACTGAGTAGGTCAGCAAATGACTCGTACAACTGAATTAAACTTTAACTCAATTATGCAGGGTTTTGCACTCTGGGGCTCTGGTAAGGAAGTATCCTAACTCTCTGTGACGCTAAGAAGTTTTCACAGATAGACCACAGAAGTGTAAAACAGAAAATGTCAGAGACACTGCCCTTATACTGTTCCTTCCTTTATATGAATGCATGTAATAAAAGATGCATGGTGTTTTATCTCAGCCCGCTTTGGAACCCTCTGTGGATAAGAATAGAAATAAGTTGAGGAAAACTGTAAACATTGAAGGGAAAGGGAAGGGAAACAGAATGCACAGGCTGGTGTTTATACAGTGTTCAGTGCAGAGGCTGGACTCAACTTGTCCTCTGTGAAGTCTGATAAACACTCCTCACTTCAAGCATGGAAAAAATTCTATTTTTTATCACATACTCATCTCATTGTTTGGATTTTTGTGACATTGTTAAATGATTGGCTTATCATTTAATTGACAGTTCAATCATATTTTTACAGACCAATTCTCACAAGCTACAAAGATGATCAGGAAGTGAAGTGAAATCTTGATGGAGTAAAAGTTAAGAAGGAAGTTAAGGAGTTCAGTCTGGGATCGTGGCTGGAGTTACTACAGTGACGCTGATGTTCAGCCAATGGTTGTAGGAGGCTAAAGGTCCTGAGAGATAGGAGCTGTGAGGTAAGAGGCTGCTGATCCCTTTTTGGCTTTGTAGGCAGACTTCAGTGTTCTGATGTTGTGCAGCAGACAGAAGCCAGGGGAGGGAGTGCAGCAATGGGGAGGTGTAGGAGAAGTTTGGATCATTTGCATAGATTGAATTACACTCAGAGGCAGACCTGCCTGGAGCGAGGAGTTCTGCAGAAAGAAAATGTCTGGGAAGCTTCGGTTTATCATATCATGTCCATATCCAGTCCTGCTGAAAGTACAGGAGCAGCAAGGCCAAGGCTTTTGTTTTTTTCTGTATACTCAAAAGATGAATATGTGACAACAGATTTAGAAAATCAGTTTTCATTTAGAGATTTACATTTAGATGTGTTCAATTTTTCCAATTTATTTGTACCAGTAAGTAAATTAAGGTAAATAACACTTAAAAGTGTGGTTGCATATCCTGTGCTTGCAATAACTGCATGAAAACCAGACTCACTAACCTCACCACACTGTTACACTCTGTGAGCTTTTCACAGGTTTGTACTGCAACTTGTTTCAGTTGTTGTGTGTTTTGTTGAGTTTGTTGAGGTGAAATGCTGCTTATCTGGTCTCATTCTGGTCTGAACTGTTCTGCTAATTGATTTGTCCAGTTTAAACCCTTCCACTTTTCCCCCTGGTCCTATGTCCTGTGTTGATTTGGCTCTGTGGTTTGGATCAGAGTGGCTGCATTTCTCTGTAAATGATCAGACAAAATGTTTCTGTAAACTGAATTCATTCTGCTGCTATAATCATGAACTCTGTCATCAGTGACGATTAGTGAGAATGTTCCAGAAGCAGTCATGCAAGTACATGTCATGACACTACCACCACCATGTTTCACAGATGAGCTCGTATAAAGAAATGAGCAAATCAAGACCTCCAAGCACTCCATCATATTGGTTCTAGTGCCTTTGTGTCTCATCTCTGTATTTCTTTGTGAATTTCAGTCAGTCCTTTTGACTCTTACTACTGATGAGTGGATTTCATCTTGTGGTGTGGTGTCTATATTTCCACTATTGAAGTCTTCTTTAAACAGTGGACTGTGAGACCTTCACCGCTGTTCTGTGGAGGTTGGTGGTGATGCCACTGACTGTTGTTTTGGGGTTTTTCTACACAGTTCTCACACTGTTCCTGTCATCAGCTGATGTTGTTTTCATTGGTTGACATGCTTCATGTCTGGTTGTTTCTTTCCAGAACATTCCAAATTGTTCCAACATGTTTGTTTGTGCAGCTTCAAAATGATTGATTATCTCTCATAGACAGCTCTCTGCTCTTCATGTAGGTTCATCCTTTTTCTTTTAACAGGTGAAACCCAGGACTCAAACTAAGAGACATTTCAGAGCTCTTAACTGTTTAAACAATCAGTAAAACAGGACACACCTAGGCAACAAGAAACGCATGTTAATCACACATTCTAATATTTTTGGTCACTTTATCAGTATTTTTTATTTTGAAAAATAGGTGGGTTCAAACAAAAAGGTGCCATGTTCCAGGTTGTTAAACACATCTAGATGTAAATATCAGCAAATGAAAGCTGAAATTCTGATCTATCGTCTCATCTCCAAGCTTATATATCTTCAGTGTGTAGCAGAAACAACAGAACAGGCCTTGCTGTTATGATACATTCAGAAGAGACCGTCCCACTGGTAGCTTCAACAAAAAAGGCCTCTGTTTGAACATGTTCCTGCCAAAAACCATTTGTGTTGGAGTGTTTGTGTAGAGTGTGTTGCCATAGCGACTTGGCTGTGCTAGGGCCATTTCGAAACGGTGCCAAATCACATTATCCCAGTTAATAAAGACGACATCATGTCAGAAAGAATCCAGTTTCATTATATAGATGGTGTACAAATAAAGTATTTGTAACTACTGTATTTTGTTTCCACAGAATGAGGTATTTCCTGTTCTGTTCATTTATACAGTCAGTCCAGTGAGTTTCATACAGATGGTATGCATTAAAGTTTACTGTAACAAGTCCAAGGGCACTGCTGCTGAAATGCTCTGTGTGTGTTGTTCTGCTGTGCTGAAGGACGAGTAACATGCCATGTGAAAGCAAAGTCATTAAATGTGTCATCAAATAATAATACGCTGCTCATATAGCTGGATGTACATGTATATTTAAGCGGATCATTATGTTCTTGATTGGAAACACAGTAAGAAACTATGAACAATAATCAGAACTTCCTCTTAACTACTGCCCCTGATTTGAATTCAAGGATTGCATGCTTCCCTCGAACCCGCTGCAACGTCATTAGAAGCGAGGAGGGGGTGCTTACAATGATTGTTTTCAGTATAAAGAAGGTTTGCTTTACTGGGGCCCCAGTCCCTTCTGGTCCCCCTTCAGTCGAACTATGGCATGGACAAGAGCAGCGAGGCAAAGCAGAGCTTTTGTTAGGAGTCACAGCTCAGTTTTTGGGTTGCCAGGCAGGATCGAGTCGCAATTCCTTTCACCTCTGCACCAGGACTGTGTAGATTTCAACTAAAACTCAACCATGCTGCAGAATATACTGAAATGTCTTGTTCTCTTCATCCTCCAAACAGGTACGTTAACACAGTTGGCAGTAAACTGAAGTAGAGTTGATCTTTAGTTTTACAAATGGATGAATGTGAACAGTGTTTTCTGAACATGAACATTCTTTATATTAGAACTAGATTTTTAAGATTTATTTCTAGTCTCATATGAAACAAGTAATCAAACAGAAAAGAATGTATTAGTTCACAATCCAACAAACAACATTACAAAACAAAATACTCTTACATATCATGTTAAAGTAAAGGAAGCAAGAAAAAAAACACTCAGCTGTGAGACTGTGGAAGGAGTTTTGTGTTTTTTTCTTCAGTGAACTAGATAGAGTCTCCTAGTGAACACCAGTAATTCAGTAAAATGAGGGTAGTGTGGTGATGAGTTTGATAAGTGCTCTGTATGGAGAACTCTATGGATATGTGCAGATGGTGGAGATATGGACCAGCTCCAAGATTGCCTTTCAAGAGCCTGACTGTGTTTATCACAAGATCCTGAGATCAGTTTTCACTCAAGCTCTCAGAAGTTGATGTCTGGAATGTAAAGAATGATCATGTGACCAGTGCGCTCTATCTCGGACTCTTTAATTCTATATCTGGAACTGACAGTGAAAAAAATGTTGGAGCCAAAGCTTTACGCTACTCAAATGAGTATTCAGATGTAGATATTATGTTTTTTCTCACTGCACTTAGACTTATAGTCGCTCTAAACCCTGCTTTTAACGTTTCACAGATGTAATTTAGAAGCGGGGTTAACACACCTTTTTACCCGGGGTTGAAACATAGTACAAATGTCCTAGATATTAGACAAAATCATCCCTACTGAGCAAGCCTGACACGACTGTGGCAAGTAAAAACTCCCTTAGATGGTACGAGGAAGAAACCTTGAGAGGAGCCAGACTCAGAATGGAACCCATCCTCATTTGGGTGACACAGAAGAGTGTGATTATAAATTATTATAAACACCGGAGAATGTGATTGTGAACAATGTCCTTTCTACAGTCATGCATAGTCATTTGCAGTTGTGTGATGCAGATAAAGCATATGTAGAATGTTGTGTGTATTAATTACGAGTTTGTTGTCGTCCTCAATGTCCACATACGGTTGGCATTGTTGCTTTGAATACCCAAATCCTCATGAAGCAGAATCCAACTGTAGCTGGTCCAGGGTTGGCCACTTCTCACTGAAGGTCTACTGGAACTGGCACAATCTCTAGATCCCTCAGGATGGGAAGAAAAAGGGAAACAAGTGGAATTAAGTTTTATTTGTACTCTTGCCTTTGTGCATCTCATGATACGATGCAACTCTGATGCGAGTGATAAGGTGCTATTTAAAGCCATTATTTATCCAGCCATTGGAGTCACTGAAGTCTTCTGGTGGTCCCACGGCCGGATCCCATGCTCTTATTGTTGCAGCCCGGATTCGATTCCCAGCTGCTGAAGGGTTTAATCTCAGTGCTGGTCACGAGCCAATATAAAATGGGAGGGGTGTGTCAGGAAGGGCATCCGGTGTAATACCTGTGCCAAAATCAAATATGCAAACCAGATTGTCCTCTGTGGTGACAACGAATGGGTGAAAGCTGAAAGATCAACAACAATGTTTATCTGGCTTTGCAAATATGCAAATAACAATGTTTATCTGGCTTTGCAAATATGCAAATAACAATGTTTATCTGGCTTTGCAAATATGCAAATAAGAAGAGGTTGCAGTAGGGTTTAGGAATGTAGAGTGTTAAGTTAAAATTCAGTGTTAATCCCGGGTAAAATAGGAGCAGTGTGAAACCTCTAACTACACAACCCAGGATACTGTGTAGGGGGTGTGTGGTTTATAATCACCACAGGAGCTATTTTACATGCGAGAAGCTCTTTAGTGGTGGAAAGACATAAGAATGCAACAAATGAAGAGGGTCCAAATGAGGCATCTTTCATGGAAACTGGTTACAATATCACTGGAATATAGAGAACTTGTTTCCCTCTAAAAAGCCGCCTCTCTGCCTGTAAAGTCTGCTCGTAGGTAGTATATGCATGAAAACTATTTCATATGTGCAGTACAGTAGATGTCTGTGACAATCTCACACTGTCCTCAGCATCAGGTGATGACTGCTCTTTGGAGATTTCTCCCTCGAGAGCAGTGGTGAGGTTTGGAGAAGCAGTGTCGGTCAGCTGCGTGGCGTCCCGGCCTGTGCGTGTGTTAGGATGGGAATCAGCCATCGGCGCGTCGTACACTCAGCGTGACCTCGCAGTCCAGTGGCAGGTGGACAGCTTGATCGACTGGATCGAGGAGCCAATCTGCTACGGGGTTTTCTTCACTGCACCCAGACAGTGTGAAGAGAAGCTCAACCTTGTTCTATACAGTATGACCAAACACCTTGAACATGTATTATTGCTTAGATTATGTGACTTTATCCATACGGAGTGACCATGTTACTTTTGATTTACCAGAAACTCCAGACAGCATCTCCATCAGCTTGGTGAACCACACCGGAGCCATGGTGGAAGGCAGAGAGTACCAGCTGCTGTGTGAGGTACAGAACATAGCACCAGTCCAGTATCTCACGCTACGGTGGTACCGAGGGCAGACTGAAGTTTACAATAACACCTTCTCCGAGCTGTCACCTGCCACCCCAGTCCAAGTGTCTTCCACCCTGCTGATCACGCCAAGCAAAGCGGAGGATGGAGCTCCGTACAGCTGTGAGGCAGCACTGGAACTGGGACTGGAAGGACCCCAGCCTCCTCCCAGAGTGAAATCAGAGCCTCTCAGCATTAATGTTCACTGTAAGAGCTTCACAGAAGCAAATGTCTACAGTATTGTTCTATGAGAACATATGTGAAAATGTTCATGATTATTTGTCCTCAGATCCTCCTGACTCATTCGACCCACAGCAGGAGGTTGTTGAGCTCGACGACGGTGATAAGATCACGCTGAACTGCTCAGTAGGAGGAAATCCGCCACCTCTGTACAGCTGGAGCTCACTTCACCTGCAGGAAACTGACGATAATCAGCCACTTTTCACAGCTTCTTCCTCAGGCACTTACACCTGTACTGCATACAATTTACTGGGCAAATCGAGCAAGCAGTTCATCATCAAGCTCAAATCCAAAGGTAAGAGGCTCAGGACACATACGATATTGTCACTTTACAACAGACTGGCTGAATTTTTTGTGCTGAAATGATTAGATATACTAATGTCACTGAATAATGTGTCAAATGATTTTTATACTGATTTTATTTATAGTGAAGCAGCAACTGTTGAGAAATTCTAAAAAATAACTAGATAAATGATGTGGATAATGTGACACACACACCACATGACCACTTCACAGCACACACTGATCAAGTGACTGATCACCTTTACAGCCAGGACTTTTCCTTTCTGCAGGTGTTTAGTTTCACTCGTCTTCCTGGTGTTTAAACTGGATGGATTTACAGATGGTATGTGTGTCTATGCCTTTTAAAGTCCTTACAGTATTCCAGTAGAATGACACTGTACTGTATCTGAGCTGCTCTCCTGACACTTCATCCTTTCAGGTGTGAAGACATCTGATGTCCAAACCTGCCAGAGCCTGCAATATAAATCTTCCATTATCCCCTGTGATTATCGCATCCTTGAATATTTCTAACATGCTGTGTAATGTCTATCATAGATGATTTAATGTCTCAACTTGTTTAACATTTTAAAACATATTTTTAAAATAAAATGAGCATATACACACCTGCTTTTATTCAGTGTATCTGCGGTAGAGCTGGCAGGAGTTATGGAAGATATGGCTTTCAATTTCCTGGATATTTTTTTGTGTGTAGTGAAGACACACACACACACACACAGGTATCAGACGGGCTGGTTGAGTTTTTCAGAAACTGCTGATCTTCTGCTAGGATTTTCACACACAACATTCTTTAGACATTCTCTAGAGTTTACTCAGAATGGTGTGAAAAACAAAAAAACATCCTGTGAGCAGATGCCTTGTTTATCAGATCATCTTAGCTGGAAAGGCTACAGTAACCCAAATAATCACTCAGAAGACTCAACACACCAAACCTTGAGGTGGATGAGCTACAACAGCAGAAGACCACATCAGGTTCCTCTCCTGTCAGCCAAGAACAAGAATCTGAGGCAGACTCTGGGCAGCTGAAGACTGAAATAAGACAAGGTGATTTTCTGATCTTCATCTGTGTCCAGATTTATTGTTTTTTCTGTTATAATCAGCTAAACTCTTCTCTTCTGTGAAGGTTTTCCACTAGATGTTGGAGTGTGTCTGTGGGGATTAGTGATCATTCAGCTACAAGAGCGTTAGTGAGATCAGACACTGATGTTGTAAGAGTGAGGGGGTCTGGGGTTCAGTCTGTGTTCCAGTTCATCCCAAAGGTATTCAGTGGGGTTGAGTCAGAGTCAGGGCTCAGTGCCGGACACTCCAGTTCTTCCACTCCAAACTTCTCAAACCATGTCTTCATGGAGCTCTGTGCTTTGTGTACAGGGGCATTGTCATGATGGAACAGGGTTCAAGTCTCTTAGTTCCAGTGAAGAGAAGCTGTAATGTTACACACAGCACACAGAGACACATCTAGACAATTGTATGTTTCAGTTTAAGGAAGAAGCATATCTGGGTGTGATGGTCAGGGGTGCACATACTTTTGGCCATGAAGTATTTTTTGGACATCTCTAGGATCAAAGCTTTAATCATATAATGATTCATTATTCTGTGGCTGGTGGAATATTGTGGAAAGCTTGTAGGTGTATATGTGTTCAAGGAACAGGGCTGAGTGAATGTTTTAATGAATTTCAGAGGAAGTGTGGGCTGAATGAGCTAATGTTTTATTTGAACCAATGTAATATTTAATGTTAAGTGCTATAGGATCTAGTAATGTTTTATACCACCAGCTCTGTTGAATTCTGACTGGTCAGAAGGTGTGGATTAATTTTCCATAACTGCAGCTCTGACTGTTGTGCAGCTTCATTTCAATTCACAGGTTTATACGAACACTAACATAATAATATTAATAAATGCCAAATATTGATGACAAAATGTCAGATGTGTTTGCAGCATGGACCATGTAGGTTTAGTGATACACACCTGTCATACGAATCATGTGGAGTTACATGTACCAGAACACACAGCATGTTAGAGCTCAGGGAAGTAGAGCACATGGCTTTACTGAGCAGAAATCCCTGTTAAGGGGGCGTATACTTTTGTTTTTTTCCTAGTTGGGGGTCAGAAATGATGAGTTATGACGTTGAATCGAATGCAGCACCAGTGACTCTTTTCTTTTTGGTTTTCTGACTTGGCCAAATGTAGGAGCACACGTCAACTGTATGGTTTGCACTTACAGAGTAATATATAATTATACAGTAATATTATCAGTAATATTATATTCCTCCCAGCTGTACAAACTAGAGTTCTCCGTCTTTTAATGTAGACCACTCAAGTAGATCACACAACACATTTATTAAGCACACACACACACTGTATACAGATTTATTTTTAGCAATGTTTAGGCAGTTGATGATGCTGAACATCTGAAAAGTAGTTTGTTTTAGAGAGAATCAAAAAATACAGACTCCATGTACCAAGCCAGCATAGACGTAGCAGGGAATCTTTATGGCTTTTTTCTTTTATTAGACAATTATTTGTGTATGAAACATGTCTCAACATACAGTATGTCCCCACTGTAAGGCCACATGCAAAAATAGGTCCTAAAAACATAAAACATTAATGCTGGTTTGTACCATCCAGTGTGTACAGATGGATGTCGCTTCGTTCCACTTCATTCACCTGGCTTGACAAGAGTTCTGATATTTAGTATAAAACACTGGCACTTTTCACCGTGTTTCGTTCCGCTTGTCTGCATTCAGTTCAACTCAAGCTATAGTTCATTAGACCAAAACCAATACTACAGTTCTTCAGGCTGTTCAGGGTGTTACCATGGCAACACTGGCTCAATCAGACTGAGCAGGAGCGGCCGTGCTGACTTTCACTACAGTGGCACTCCTACTCATTGTGAAAAATCCAAGCTGGAAGTGAAAGTGGAAGAGGGGAAATGCGTATGAAATGACTAGAACTAAAACAGAATAGAAATGGGAGTGAGTCTTCACAGCCAGATAAACCCCACAGTGTCACAATGTCAGGGTTTCTCTCTTTTGTCAATCATGGCACATTAAAACAAACCAAAAGAAATCTTGATCTCTTCATCAATGGTTGCTGCACCAGAATCAGAACCAGAAATAAAATCACATTAAAAACACTGTGACCCTCACCCATGAACACGACAGAAATTAAACTCAAATAGCAGCTGAAACCAACTCTTGACCTTCCTCTTTCTGAGCTGATGGAGAAGGTGCCGTGCTGTGGTTAGCAGACCCTCCAGTGGCAGTTTTCCTAAATTTGAACCAGTAACCTGCAATCAGCAGTACAGCTAAAAGCAGTCCGGGTACCAAAACAGCTATCAGAGTGGTGTAGTTATGATCTGTGAGAGAATAAAGGTAGAAAAACCTTAGGTGTAATTTTACCTTTAGCAGTAAATTTGACAAATAAGAAATAATTAATTAGAATTTGTTAACATTAAGTTTTTTAAAAGTTATAATCAATACATCATTCATCTAATTATAAAGATTGTCTGATATATCAGATATAGAAATATAAATCTCAAGACATTTATTAAGTGTTTCAACTAAAGAGAAAGATTTATATTATGATATGTATATAATAAAATAAATAAATGGAATGAACATTAAATGAGAATTTTTTGAAATAAGAAATCTTTAATACTCACTTTTAGATTTGATAATGAACAGTTTCTTTGCTTTGCCATAGGCGTTTGAAGCAGTGCATGTGTAGTTTCCTGGATAAGAAACAGACAATGAGGATAACTTAACTTCCTTTTTTCCTTCCAGATGTAGTCCCTCCCAGGTGTAAACAGAAGGAGGGTTTGCTGTGTCAGTACAGTTTAACATAATGTTCCCATCTCCTGCTTCTATGATCTCTGTGTCATTAGAGAACATTGGCTTGTCTGAAAGAAGACAAAAAGACAAGGCTTGTCAGAGTGAATCATCAGCACAAAAAATAAGGATCTAAGCAATGAGCAACAAAATTCTAACAGAAAGTTATATCAAGTGATAGGTCATGGTGCTTAGAGACACAGCAGTGCATTAAACCGTGTTAGACCTAAGGCTAGTAGCATGAGCATCAGAAATAACAGTTAAAATAGCATTCAGTACAAGGTCAACTTTTCTCAGCAACCAACCAACATGTTTCAGAAGTAGAAAGGACACATCCTGTGTTCTCACACTTTTGCTGACTTCCTCAAAATGACAAGTTAGCTTTCGACATACACTATATTGCCAAAAGTATTCGCTCACCTGCCTTGACTCGCATATGAACTTAAGTGACATCCCATTCCTAATCCATAGGGTTCAATATGACGTCGGTCCACCCTTTGCAGCTATAACAGCTTCAAATCTTCTGGGAAGACTGTCCACAAGGTTTAGGAGTGTGTTTATGGGAATTTTTGACCATTCTTCCAGAAGCACATTTGTGAGGTCACACACTGATGTTGGACGAGAAGGCCTGGCTCTCAGTCTCCGCTCTAATTCATCCCAAAGGTGTTCTATCGGGTTGAGGTCAGGACTCTGTGCAGGCCAGTCAAGTTCATCCACACCAGACTCTGTCATCCATGTCTTTATGGACCTTGCTTTGGTCACTGGTGCACAGTCATGTTGGAAGAGGAAGGGGCCAGCTCCAAACTGTTCCCACAAAGTTGGGAGCATGGAATTGTCCAAAATGTCTTGGTATGCTGAAGCATTCAGAGTTCCTTTCACTGGAACTAAGGGGCCAAGCCCAGCTCCTGAAAAACAACCCCACACCATAATCCCCCCTCCACCAAACTTTACACTTGGCACAATGCAGTCAGACAAGTACCGTTCTCCTGGCAACCGCCAAACCCAGACTCGTCCATCAGATTGCCAGATGGAGAAGCGCGATTGGTCACTCCAGAAAACGCGTCTCCACTGCTCTAGAGTCCAGTGGCGGCGTGCTTTACACCACTGCATCCGACGCTTTGCATTGCACTTGGTGATGTATGGCTTGGATGCAGCTGCTCGGCCATGGAAACCCATTCCATGAAGCTCTCTGCGCACTGTTCTTGAGCTCATCTGAAGGCCACATGAAGTTTGGAGGTCTGTAGCGATTGACTCTGCAGAAAGTTGGCGACCTCTTCGCACTATGCGCCTCAGCATCCGCTGACCCCGCTCCGTCAGTTTACGTGGCCTACCACTTCGTGGCTGAGTTGCTGTCGTTCCCAAACACTTCCACGTTCTTATAATACAGCTGACAGTTGACTGTGGAATATTTAGGAGTGAGGAAATTTCACGACTGGATTTGTTGCACAGGTGGCATCCCATCACAGTTCCACGCTGGAATTCACTGAGCTCCTGAGAGCGACCCATTCTTTCACAAATGTTTGTAAAAACAGTCTGCATGCCTAGGTGCTTGATTTTATACACCTGTGGCCATGGAAGTCATTGGAACACCTGATTCTGATTATTTGGATGGGTGAGCGAATACTTTTGGCAATATAGTGTATCTGTGTTGCCTGAAGCACATGTGACTAATGCTGTACATAAGCACTGATTACTAGCTACCAAATAGACTTCATGGAAATGAACCACACAAAGGATGATCATTCATATTCAGTCACAAATGACTCCAAGTAACCTGGACTCAGCTGTGAACTATTTGCTGAAACAATATTTTATCATCACTGAAACTGCATGTGCTAAACTTGGAGCTAATAATTTAGTCTGTGTCTATGGTGATATAATGTACAGTCTGAATAACAGAATATTGTAACTTACAGTATACTTTAATATGGATAGGATCTGATGTCATTGTAGGAGGAGGCTGTGGTCCATCTGGTCCCAGTTCCAGCTTTGCCTCACACCAGTACTTGGCTCTATCATCTTCTCTGCTGGGCTTGATCATGAGTTCACTAGATACGTTCACTGGAGTGATGGTGGATTCATTAAAGGAGAAACTCTTCACAGGAGACTGTTGTTTGTACCACGTGACTTTAAGGTACTGAACAGGAGCAACATTTTGAACATCACATTGAAGATAACGGCGTTCGTCCTCGATTACAGGCGGAAGACTGTTAATGGACAATGTGTCTGGAAGCTCTGTGGAGTAGAAAGATATCTTAGTACAAAACAACTACAGTAAACAAAGCCGTCCATTCAACTGGTAGCCATTTTGGAGCCATTATTTGGAAAAACAGTCCCTTTATAATGATAGCATGTGGAACACTAGATAGAGCAGACACTTTTATATTTCATGCCATAACATATACAGTTTTAGGAGCAAAATCAGGCAACAATGCAAAAGAGAGACAACTGAAAAAGCAGTGACTTACTGTAAACAGTAATCTGGAGTTTCTTTACTGATTGTTTCCTGGCCAAGTTAATAAAGCACTCTGGCTTTATATCCCACACTGTAAGGCTCTGCACTGTCCAGGTGAGGAAATGGACATTTTGTACCATATCTATTGATCCCTCTGTGGCTTCCCAGCCCATTCCTTGATGGTTGTGAGGAGTGGTGCAGTTAGCTGAGGCTTTAGCTCCATATTCCACCACCAGTCTTGAGGGTGTGATCACCAAGTCTTCATCAGCAGCTGGAACACAGTGAAGAACACATATGGTTTGGATTGCAGAATGATTGTCTGGATCATTATGGACAAGTTTATTCAACAATTAAATAACCAGCAGATTTAATGACTGAGAGTAATTAAGATCATTTAGTGTGAAATAATCATACACAGTTAGTTCCAGAATTATTGGCACCCTTGTTAAAGATCAGTAAAACCGTGTATGAGGGGAAAAAAACTTATTTGTCTGAATCTCACTCTGAAAATATGAGACATGAACCTTTAACTGAAGTTCGTTTATCATAAGAGCCTTTAACAAACCCACGCTTTACCACGGTCCACAATCCACTATATACAGTAAACAGCAGGCCAGATTACAGTGTAAATGCCTTACAGAGTTCAGAAGAAATGAAAGATCTCAGATCCTACCTGTGAGAATAAAACACGCTGAGAGACACACTATCCGAAAGAAGCCGAGAGTTACCATGACGGAAAGCTGTGTATGAAATGCGCTCCCTGAAACAAATCGAAACGACTCGGTCGGGTGTGTTCAGTCCAATGACACTATATTCTGCTATGGTGTTTAAGGGACCGTCCAAAAAATCCCGCCCAATGAGAAAACGTTAGCCATGTCCGACTGTCTAACAGACATTAATTCAAGTGTCTTTTTATTTTTCAACATACAAAATCGTTTAAAACACACATTTCTACATTGGAAAGGTTGCATTAGGCACATAATGTGATTTAATACTAATACTTGAATACATGAATACGGCACGGTGTTTCACTTTCCCTTTTGTTGAAGGTCCCTAGGAATCAGAAAGTGTTTAAGATGAGAGTTGTTTACTGCTGGTGCTGCTACAACAGATTTTATTTATCTGAATCAGAAATAAGCAAAACTATTATTTTAATGACCCCAGTCAATGTTTTTTTTTTCCATTAGGATGTCAAATATGTCCACAATATTTCCACAATATGTCGCCTTTGTAATCTCCCTTCTTTTATAGTCTTTTTAATGTCTCTTGGCGACCCCAAACCGGGAGCCGCCGAAAGAACAACAGCAGCATAGTATACTAGGTAAAAATCTGTAAAAATCCATGTCATTTATAATACAGTAATATTTAGTGTTGTAACAGGTCTTTCATAGAAACCCAATGGAAAGAATGTGTTTCATGCCGAAATAAATGAAGTTCCAGGCTTGCGTAGTTTAATTTGTTCGTTGAATTTCTCTTCCTTTTGTCTGCATACATCACAGAAACACTTATTCACAGCATACCCAAAACTCGGCATACGTTCACTAACTTCACACTAACTCATTCTTCTGTTTTCTAATCCTCGCTTTCACATTTCTATAGTTAGGTTGCTAGAGTAACATAGCTTCTTGTGCATTGATCACAACAGATGAAGCAGTTTTATGCATTTGCACCAATCAGATTTTGTACATTAAACCCATATTGAGATTCGAACATATAACTATCAAGATGAACTACATAAAAAATAAATAAATAAAATAAAAACAAAAGCAGGAACAGGGTGTGAGCAGTCTTCAAAATAAAGTCATTCAGGGATTCTGATTGTGTAGATCTGATAGCTCTGAGCTTCCTGCTTTACTTAGTGAAACAAATACACAACACAACATGAGTTGGTTTCCAGTGAACCTTTATAGATTTACCCAGCAGGACAAATAAGGAGCTGTTAAGGGATCTTGCTTTAACTTTAATGTTGTGCTTGGAATTTAACTGATATGTAATGTATAATAACAGTATTTATTCTTCACAAACCCAGATGTGGATATGTAACAACAAGGAAAAGTCACACCTTCCTATGCACATACCTGTTAGACAATGTTATCAAAAAGAGGTGAAAACTAGAGCCCTTATAGGGTTCTATATAAAACTCACTGCATGTGCTCATAACTGTTGATAAATTTGTGATGTCATACAATTTCATCATATGCATAGTTAGCTACAGAAAATATGCAGAAAATGTCAAAATGATCATCATTGCAATCTCAGCAGTGACACACATAACACCAGTGAGTCTGGGTCAGTAAGTCTAAACTTATGGAAAAGCTTTTGTGCCAAACAGGAAAGCAAGCAAACACTCAGGGAAAAAACAGTAAGGAAATAGTCAGATGGTGACCTGTAATACAACACAATACAACACACTAAAAACAAAACCTAGCTATGATAGATATTGCGTGTGCAATTCAACCACAAACACTGGATCTACTGCTTAAATATTTTAGATATTTAAAATGTCTAGTATGGGTTTGTCATTTTTTGCAGCTCTGGCTAGGGGTGGGTGTGATTCTGTGTGAGAATGTTTTTTAACCAGTTGTTTGGTTTCGAAATTAGTTTCATATAAACTACTCATAAAAGTGATATAACTTTATGTAATCCCATACTGTACTGTACTGACAGCAGCTGCATCAATGACCCTCAATGATCCAGTCAGAATTTGATTAGATATTTGTTTTTGTTTTCTAAGGGAATTTATATATATATATATATATATATATATATATATATATATATATATATATATATATATATATATATATATATATACACTATATTGCCAAAAGTATTCGCTCACCTGCCTTGACTCGCATATGAACTTAAGTGACATCCAAGGGGTTCAATATGACGTCGGTCCACCCTTTGCAGCTATAACAGCTTCAACTCTTCTGGGAAGGCTGTCCACAAGGTTTAGGAGTGTGTTTATGGGAATTTCTGACCATTCTTCCAGAAGTGCATTTGTGAGGTCACACAATGTTGGACGAGAAGGCCTGGCTCTCAGTCTCCGCTCCAATTCATCCCAAAGGTGTTCTATCGGGTTGAGGTCAGGACTCTGTGCAGGCCAGTCAAGTTCATCCACACCAGACTCTGTCATCCATGTCTTTATGGACCTTGCTTTGGTCACTGGTGCACAGTCATGTTGGAAGAGGAAGGGGCCAGCTCCAAACTGTTCCCACAAAGTTGGGAGCATGGAATTGTCCAAAATGTCTTGGTATGCTGAAGCATTCAGAGTTCCTTTCACTGGAACTAAGGGGCCAAGCCCAGCTCCTGAAAAACAACCCCACACCATAATCCCCCCTCCACCAAACTTTACACTTGGCACAATGCAGTCAGACAAGTACCGTTCTCCTGGCAACCGCCAAACCCAGACTCGTCCATCAGATTGCCAGATGGAGAAGCGCGATTCGTCACTCCAGAGAACGCGTCTCCACTGCTCTAGAGTCCAGTGGCGGCGTGCTTTACACCACTGCATCCGACGCTTTGCATTGCACTTGGTGATGTATGGCTTGGATGCAGCTGCTCGGCCATGGAAACCCATTCCATGAAGCTCTCTGCGCACTGTTCTTGAGCTCATCTGAAGGCCACATGAAGTTTGGAGGTCTGTAGCGATTGACTCTGCAGAAAGTTGGCAACCTCTTCGCACTATGCGCCTCAGCATCCGCTGACCCCGCTCCGTCAGTTTACGTGGCCTACCACTTCGTGGCTGAGTTGCTGTCGTTCCCAAACACTTCCACGTTCTTATAATACAGCTGACAGTTGACTGTGGAATATTTAGGAGTGAGGAAATTTCACGACTGGATTTGTTGCACAGGTGGCATCCCATCACAGTTCCACGCTGGAATTCACTGAGCTCCTGAGAGCGACCCATTCTTCGCTGTGAAGGCAATATAGTGTATGTGCACACAGATGTACAGAAAGCTGTACAGTGAGTGTGGTTGTCATGTGTGCAGAGTAGTGCAGAATATGCAAAGTAGTGCAATTATTGCTGAGGTAGAATGTCATGTCGTGTGGGGGTAAGTCCAGAAAGTCCAGGTACTAGGTGTTCTGGTTGAGGGCCTGAATGGCCTGCAGGAAGAATTCTCTCTGTGTTTGCCTTCAAGGAACGGAAACGTTTCCTTGTCCTCAACAGAGAGAAGAGTCCATTGTTGGGATGGCTCAGATCCTTCATTATCTTCCTGGCCTTGGTCCAGCACCACTTGCTGTATATATAGTGTCCAGGTCAGGAAGCTCAGTGCAGATGGTACGCTCGGCTGATCGCACCACCCTCTGGAGAGCTTGCCTGTCCTGCTTGGTGCTGTTTCCAAACCAGGCTGTGATACTTCTCATCAGGATACTCTCAATGGTGCAAAATGTCTTTAGCACCTTTGAGGGCAGTTTAAAGTCCCTAAGATGATAGAGACGCTGCCGAGCCTCCTTCACCAGGGTGTTAACGTGACAGGACCATGTCAGGTCCTGCGTGATGTAAACACCTAGGTACTGGAAACTGTCCACTCTCTCCACTGGGGTCCCGTTGATAGTGAGGGGTTGGTAATTCCTCACCTGCTTTGTGCTGAAGTCAGCTCCTTAGTCTTGCTGACATTCAGGAGGAGATTGTTGACCTGGCACCATGTCTCCAAGTTTTTAATCTCCTCTAGGTTGGCCGTCTCATCGTTATTGGAGATCAGGCCCACCACCACAGTATCATTTGCAAACTTAACAATGTTGGTGGAGCTGGATGTGGCCACACAGGTGTACAGAGAGTACAGCAGGGGGCTCAGAACACAACCCTGGGGGCCTCCAGTGCTGAGGGTGAGTGAGGGCGAGACATGGTTGCCCAACCGTACTGCCTGAGGTCTGTCTTGCAGGAAGTTGGAGATCCATCGACACAGGGATGGGCTAAGGCCCAGGATCCAACTTAGTGGTGAGTATGGAGGGAATTATGGTGTTAAACGCTGAACTGCAACAAACAGCATTTTGACATAATTCCCCTTCCTGCTGTCCAGATGGCTCAGGGCTGTATGATGGAGGTGTGTGATGGCGTCCTCAGTAGAACGGTTGGGACGGTACGTGAACTGTAGCAGGTCCAGGGTGTCAGGTAGGGAAGAAGTGATGAAGTCTCTGATTAGTCTTTCAAAGCACTTCATCACTAGCAAGGTGAGGACAACTGGGCAGTAGTCGTTCAGGGAGGTGGGCTGGGGTTTCTTGGGGACAGGAACAATGGTGGACTGTTTGAAGCACGTCGGGATTATAAACTGTTCCAGGGAGAGGTTGAAGATCTCAGTGAACACAGGAGCAAGCTGGTCAGCCCAGGCCTTCAGGACCCGACCCGTGATGCCATCTGGTCCTGCTGCCTTCCTGGTGTTCACTCTCCTAAATGCCTTTCTCACGTCATGTGCCGAGATGATGAACGCGTTGTCCTCTCCGGCATGCTCCATGTGTGTGCTGCCAATAACGCTGTTAGCACTGCTAATGCCATTAGCGCTGTGAGCTTTCTGTTCTGTTCTTGTTGTTGTTCCTTTATAGTTCAAGATGCCATGAACTATAGATGTAAGTCCACTAATTTTTGTTTCTTACTTAGTAGGATGTTCTGTATTTTGATTGATCTATGTTTCTTAATATAATGTCGTGGAACATCAACAGTTTAAATGGCGCCATTAAGAGAACCAAATATTTGGATTATTTAAGATCTACTAATACAAGAATCTCACCTCATAATAGGTACTACAAATTAGTTTCCTTTTCTTCTTCTGCTAAGAAATATAAAGGTGTTTTGATACTGATGGCCTGGTGTCTTCCATTTTCCATGAATTGCTCCAAAAGTGATGCAGATGCATACTTACCTGCATACTCAGAATGTGGTCTAATATTAAATGTGCTTTTGCTTCTGTTTACGCTCCTAATGAAAACGATAGTGTGTTATATCAACACATCATATCTACATGAAGCTAAATTTCAATGACTACCATCATGTCATAGGAGGTGACTTCAATACTGTGCATAATTCCCTTCTTGTTTGGTCTCAAATATCTTTCTCTGACCAGAACTCTTCAAAGTTATTTAATGACTTTATAAAATAGGTCAACATGTGTGACATATAGTGATTGAAGAATGAGGCCATTAAAGACTATACATTCTTCTCAGGCTCCCATAAATCATATTCTCACATCGATTACCTGCTTATGTCGCTGGCTTTTGTTCCATTTATTGATAACTTGGATAAATTACCTCTTCTTTTCTCAGACCACTTCCCAGTAACGTTGTGTCTTCTCCCATTTTCTTTTCCCTCTGGAAGTGAACACTGGAGGTTCAACACATCTCTACTTCATGACCAGAAATTCTTATCACAACTGCGTCGCTCCTAATTTGAGTTCACTGATTTGAATAGCTAATCAACAAATAACCCTCAAGTGTAATGGGAGGTAACAAAATGTTTGATCAGAGAGAAATGCATTGCTTTCTCTTCTTTTCATCAGGGGTCTAGGAGTGGCCATAAATTTGGAGCTGGAGAGATGAATTCAGGCAGTGGAACAGGAATGTAAGACTACATATTGTCAACAGAAAGAAAATGAACTAAGAGTACTTAAATTCACAGAAGCAGACCGGATGACTCAGAAGTCGTGTTCAGCAGGAATGTTTTATTGGAGATCAGAACACATTGCAGTGGCACTGTAGTCATCAAGTCCAGTGAGAAGGCACATACTTTGCTGTTTTAAAGGCCTTGAGTGGGCAGGCCTTGAAGGTGTGACAAAATAAAAGCCTAGAGGTGATACTCTTAAACAAAGCATTGAATGGGAGAAAAATCCCCAGAGTTGACCCCCCAACTGTCAGCTAGTTCACAGTTTCTGATCACCATCTTATTTGATCACAATTTGGTGGTGAGAGCTGGGATATGTAAATAATTCATCACAGAGCAATGTATGTTGCAGTAGATTTTAGAATGGCCTCAACAGGGATATGTCATATCTTTAAAACACTTTACAAATGCTGCTCAGCACGGGTTCTTATGGGCTCCTTGGCCTCTCCTTCCTTCACTCTTGGTCGGCGTACCTATCAAGGATGTCCATCATTGCTAAAAGGGGTGGCTGTTCACAGAGTGCTGTATCAAAGCATATTGATGGAAAGTTGACTGTAAGGGAAAAGTGTGGTAGGAAAAGGTGCACAAGCAACAAGGATGACCGTAGACTTGAGAAGATTGTCAAGCAAAGCTAGTTCAAGAATGCGGGGAAGCTTCACAAGGAGTGGACTGAGGATGGAGTCAGTGCATGGAGACCCACCACACACAGATGTGTCCATGGAATGGGCTACAAGTGTTGGATTTCTAGTTTCAAGCCACTCCTGAACCAGAGACATCGTCAGAAACATCTGACCTGGGCTAAGGAGAAGAAGAACTGGAGCATTACTCAAATTTTGCATTTCATTTGGAAATCAAGGTCCCAAAGTCTGGAGAAAGAGAGGAGAAGCAGAGTAAAGTGAACAGAGTCAGTGATTATTTGGGGTGCCATGTCATCTGCTGGTGTTGGTTCACTGTGTTGGATCTATGGGATATTGTCAAGAGGAAGATGAGAGACACCAGACTTCTCAAACAGATGAGCTGATATTGAAATATTTCAGTTTATGTGTAATAAATCTAAAATATATGAAAGTGTAAATGTTTGAATTAAAATGTGGGAAAAATTAATGTTTCCTTGTGTAATGGCACCCGCACTTCCCCCTGTGACCTACTGTACCAGAGGGCACCTTCGCCCAAGTATTAAGAACATCCGGGTCATGGGGTATATAGGCCATGCTCACATTCACCACTACACGAAGTATTGTTAGCTATGCCTATTATTTTATTGTATTATTTTATCAATATTGTATCAATATTTGAAAAATTCATATATATGAGGCAAAACAAATTTATTTTATTTCTTATAGAACTCAAGTTCAAATTCATATTCAAACAAAACATGACAATAAAGAAAATGAAGAAATTATCTCTGTTCAAAAGTTTGCATACCTTTAGCTCTTAATATCGTGTATTGCCCCCTTTAGCGTCAATGATGACATGCAGTCTTTTGAAATAATTGTGCATGATGTCCTTAATTCTCTCAGGTGGTATAACTGATGGCAAAATGCCTCCAGATCTTTTTGGTTGTCTTGCACAAACTGCATGGTTGAGATCTCCCCAAAGTGGCTCAATGATATTGAGGTCAGGAGACTGTGATGGTCACTCCAGAACCAGATGGTCACTTTTTTGCTGTAGCCATTGGAGGGTCAACGTGGCTTTGTGATTTGGATCATTGTCATGTTGGAACATCCAAGGGTGTCCCATGTGCAGCTTTCATGCTGTAGAATGTAAATTTTGTCTGCCAGTATTTTCTGATAACATGCTGCATTCATCTTGCCATCAATTTTGACTAACGTCCCTGTGCCACTGGAGCTCACACAGCCCCAAAACATAAGAGATCCACCACAATGCTTTACAGTGAAGATGGTGTACTTTTCACTGTAGGCCTTGTTGACTCCTCTCCAGAACGTTCAAGATTGTGACTATAAAGTTCAGTTTTGGTGTCATCACTCCAGATGACTCTGCTCCAGAAGCTGTGAGGCTTGTCTAGGTGCTGTCTGGTATACTGAAAGCAGGCCTTTTTGTGGCATGGACACAGTAACGGCTTTGTCCTGGCAACTCTACCATGCAGGTCATTTGTGTTCAAGTACCTCCTTATTGTTCTTCTTGAAACAACACCACCACTTTTTTCCAGAGGAGCCTGTATTTCTCTCAAAGTTGTTTGTGGGTTTTTCTTTGCATCCCGAACAATTCTTCTGGCAGTAGTGGGTGAAATCTTTCTTGGTCTACCTGTGGCTTAGTATCAACAGAACCTCTTATTTTCCACCTCTTTATCAGAGTTTGTTCTTTTGTCTTCCCCATGGTGCAGTATCCAGCCAACATGCATCACCTCATGAGCTGAGAAACTTACTGACTTTACACACAGGAACTAATTACAATTACAATGAGTTACAGGTGTGGAAACTTCCCTTTAATAGCTATTTAAACATCTGCGTCACCCTGTGTGTTTATAATGTGGCCAAACATTCAAGGATGTGTAAACTTTTGATCAGGGTGGTTTGGGTGATTTCAGATATTATTAGGTTTTAAAAAGGAGTCAAACAACGTTGTGATAATTAATGTGATAATTAATGACCTCACGTGACCACTATCCTTAAATGAGAAAAAATGTTTTGCATTATCATTCATATTTTCCAAATAAATGGCAATGTATAACAATTTCATTCAGGGTATGCAAACTTTTGAGCACAACTGTTCAAATATTGTGTAACAGCTCCACCTGCTGTTGTGTAACAGCTCCACCCCCCCACCCCCACCAGAGGGAATACTGAACTGTGTACGGTTTATTTCCTGCCTTCTCCGTATAAATCACGGACTCACGATACACTCTACGTCAAGTATTGTTTGCTGACGCTACATTACCAAGCCGTTACTTGTTCTCAGTATTGTTAGATTCTCTGTGTACTCACCGCCTTTTGTTTCTTGACCACCGTGTTTTGGTTTCGTTTTCCTCGCTGCTTGCTCTTGCCATGTTCTGACTCTGTGCCCGTTTTACCGACGCAGTGTTTTGGATTCTGTTTGCTATTAAACTCGCACTGCATATGGATTACACCACCTGTGTCTGCCTCCATGTCACATATTGATGAAAGTTGTTCATTTTGAGCACAGCAGCCAGAAAAAAACAGTACATCTTTAGTTTATTAGTTTGATCTATCTGTATATGTTTTTATTTATGTATGTGTATATGTATGTGTTTATGTATATGTTATGTATTTTTATCATTTATTTAAAATAAAAAAAAAATCTAAACTGCATTTTGTTCATTTCTGTGTGTGTGTGTTTGTGTGTGCGCGCGGGGCTCCGGACAAACGAGTGTGTATGTAGGTCCGTAAAGGTTTGAAAAGCATATGACTTGAGGCTGAGCCCTGATTGGCTTGTTACAAATTCTTCTTGGGGCGCAGGACTCTGTGTCGCGAACCCGCCCACTTTTGTTGTTATCGAATCAATATTGTTTTTATGTATTTGGCCTCATGTGATTGGACCATTCTCAACGAGTCTCAGGCAGGTACTGATTAATATGGATGCAAGTGAAATATCTTAAGATGAAAGAAAATTCTGTTATATCCAGGCCCGGTTGTTACCAACCATAGAAGGGTGGGCAGACAGATATCCCAGGTGGGCAATTTTTGGGGGTGGGGTTGAGGAGACAGATACTCTGTAAAATTCAACTAATTAAATGATGGAATAGCAAAAATATTGTTGCACTAATATTCTTGCTTAGGCTTGGTTAAGAAGACATTATATTAAGTCAATATAAGCACAAATATATTTTTAAAATGTTAAACAAAGGGTTATTTTGAATGTTCAGAATGGCTAATGACTGGACAAATAAGCACAAATTCAGGCAAATTCAGGCAATATAATTATCTTTTTAAAGTTGGAGTGAAGTTTGGGCCAACTAAAAATTAAATATTCAAGTAATATTTTGAAGAGAGAAATTGAGTAAACATTTTTAAAAAATCCGTGGAACTAGTTGATTTGTAGACACAGACAGACAGACAGACAGACAGATAGATAGATAGATAGATAGATAGATAGATAGATAGATAGATAGATAGATAGATAGATAGATAGATAGATAGATAGATAGATTGATAGATAGATAGATAGATCTCCAGATTTGAACTCTATTGAAAACCTCTGGAATGTCATCAAGAGGAAGATGGATTGTCACAATAAGCTGAGCTGTTTGCTTTTTTGCAAAAAGAGTGGTATAAAGTTCCCCAACAGCAATGTGAGAAACTGGTGGAGATCATGGAGCCAAAACACATGCAGATCGGGGTTATTCCACCAAATACTGATCTCTTAATGTTATTTAACCAAAGCATTAACACAATTTGTTTAGAAATTATTTGCATTTTGTTTTATTTGAGTTATTAAAGCTCTGCTAATACTGCATGATCTCTGGTTATTTTGATGTGGTGTCATTTCCTTTAAATATACACTCTAAATAACAATAGTTATATTTTGAATTTAGGAGAAATATTGTCAGCAGTTCACAAAAAATGAAACAAAACTCTTCATCTCACCAATACATGAACCTGGAAGAAAAAAACAGAAGAAACTCATTATTTTGCAGTGGTCTCTTATTTTGTTCAAGAGCAATAGATAGATGGATGGATGGATGGATGGATGGATGGATGGATGGATGGATGGATAGATAGAGTTTTAGATTTTTAGGTGGAGGGAGTCGGAATTGTTTCTGACATGGGAGCTGGGGATGATGGATTTTTTGAAGCAACAGCGACCACATTACGGTCACTGTTGTTGGAGCCACTAACAGCCTTTTTAAAGGCATCAGAAATCAATGCATTGCATTTGGAAGCAAATGTTTCCACACTTTATGAATAGCGTGACTGTGTCAGCCTCTCCGTAATCCTTGACAGACCGGCAAGCCGCCTCACCTCGTTTACTTACAGCCAATCAAAAACGGAAAACTGTTTGGTTTTGCGTTGTGACTGGTCGGGGCTTTCTACACCCCTTCTTCAAATGTCTAAACACAGAGCCCACCTCAAACTGCATTTATCAAATCACAAATCGTACAAAAGAAAATAAAAGAGTATTTGTATACCGCTGCCAAATTTTGATTGGGTGGGCAAGACAGATGTTTGCCTATGCCTAGAGCCGGCCCTGGTTATATCTTTCCAAAAATACCTTTCAAGGAGCTCAGAGCAGATTGACTCAATTTGCAAATTCAGCAGCAGTAAGTGATGGGGGTCAAGCAAACACTCGGTGCTTTTCCAGCACTTGCCATGCTGTCAATGGAAAAGAGACTGGTGACTGAGACGACTGTATCACTCCCTCCAGGAAATACACAACACAGTATATGTTACTTATGGATTTAATCTTTACTTATTGCACTTGTTGCACTTCATGGTCAAATCCACCGTCAAACTATACAAATGAACAAAATACACATAATAAGCACACGTTCGCTTAACATAAACAAACTGTAAACTGAATATACATATACACAATGAAAAGAAAAATAAATAAACATACCCCGCTGGCTGCACATAACCAAGAGGGAATGAGTTCACTTGGCAAAGAAATCCAAAAAATCTTACAAATAGCTGCTTCTTCACTTGCCGTGACTTAACTTCACTTGAGCACCTTTTTTCTCTTTAGCTTATTCACCCGTTTCACGTGGTTCTTAACAACAGCATAACAAAAAAAGGTCCGTGTGCAACATAGCGCAGCGGAACGTAATAATTGTTCCTACTGGTGATAATACAAACAAATACTCAACAGCAGAAAAACATAAAACAAACAATATACTTAAACGAAATTTCCCAAATAATGACATAAATAATGTTTATGGCAGCTAAACTCCCACCAAATCACGATTTGTCATTTCACATATATCTTACAACCTAACAGTGGGTTAATACCATTTACTCTGCTTCCAGCAGTAGAACAAGCTTTTGCACTGGTCTATCAAGATAAACTGGCTTAGAAGTGTGTTTTCCCCTTTTATCTAAAGTTGAGTCACTAATCAACAGCTTTACTTTCCTGACCCTTCCATCAGCACTAGGATACACTTCTGCAACTCTTGCCAGTCTCCACTGATTTCTAGGGGCACTATCCTCTTGCAGAATGACAATATCATCAACCTTTGTATTTCTCTTATCCCTTTGCCAGATTTGTCTTTTCTGAAGGTTGAGCAAATACTCCCTTTTCCACCTTGTCCAGAATTTGTTTGCCAAGAACTGCACCTGGCGCCATCTCTTATGAAGGTACAGATCCTGACTTACAAACTGACCAGGAGGAGGTGAGATCACTTCATCAGAAGAATGTGATTTGGCGTAAGAGGTTTGAGACTTGTTGGGTCATTCAAATGCTCTATTTTCAGAGGCCTGCTATTTATAATAGCCATGACTTCATACAAAAAGGTTCTTAGTGATGCACTGTCAAGTCTTTCAGCAGACTGATGAAGTATTGCTGTCAGAACACTTCTGATTGTCTTTATTTGTCTCTCCCATATGCCTCCCATATAGCTTGATGATGGGACGTTTATTATGAACTCACAGCCATACTCTTTCAACTGTTCATGATTTAGGTCTTTCATTGCATCCATGAACTCTCTTTTAGCACCTACAAAGTTAGTACCTTGGTCACATCTCAACTGTCTTACATTTCCACATATTGCGATGAATGCAGGCAATGCATTGATGAACGCATCTGAAGTAAGATCATCAAGCATTTCAATATGTATGGCTCTTGAACACATACAGGTGAAAAGAAGACCATACTTCTTTAGTTCCTTTCTTGCCTCCTTCACATATAATGGTCCGAAGCAATCTATGCCACAATATGTAAACGGAGGTGTCATTTCCATTCTCTCTTCTGGCAAAACTGCCATCTTTGGATCTTGTGTGTTCCTTCTGTACTTTCTGCACCTTATACACTTGTAGATGTGAGAGGCAACTGCATTGCTGCATCCTATGACCCATATTCCATTGGACCGCAGCTCATTTACAGTCATACCTCTTCCTTGATGATGCACCTTCTCGTGATAATGCTTTATAAGTAAAGAAGACACATGACTTGTCTTTGGCAGAATGGCAGGATGTTTAACATGAGTATTAAGGCCAGATCTTGTCAAACGTCCTCCTACTCTCAGCACACCACATTAATCTATAAATGGAATCAACTGGTATAGCTTGTTTCCTTTGTCTTTACATTTTACCTCTTTGTATGGCTCTATATTTTTTATTTCACTGCTGAACGCTTTTCTTTGAACCAATCTGATTATGAACAATTCTGCTTCTTGTCTTTCCTCAACAGTTGTAGCTTCATTTAATTTAGCTTTAAGACCCTTGATTTGTTTAGAATAGCACTTGAGACGAGCAATGGCTTTAACTGCTCTTTTCCAGTCAGAACACTTTGTCAGGCGGTCTACCAATGTCCCTTCTTCCCTTGCATTAGTGTAAAACACCTGAATTTTCCTAAGTTCAGGGTCATTGTCACTGATCTCTCCCACCTTCACTGAACTCCCTTCTTCCACTCCTTTTTCCATAGAAAGTCTGGGCCTGTGAACCAATTTGAAGCAACAAGTTGATCAGCTGTTAGACCCTTAGAGGCATGATCAGTAGGATTATGTTCAGAGCGCACAAAGTGCCACTGCTTGGGATCTGTAGTAGGTTTGATTTTTTGGATTTTGTTTGCCACAAACACATGAAAACATCTGGCATCACTGTTTATGTATCCAAGAACGACCTTCGAGTCGGTCCAAAAATACTCCTGAAGATCATCTATATCCTTAGCACAGTACTTATCCTTGCTGCTACCACTGCTGCACACAGCTCAAGCCGTGGTACTGTGGTTACCTTAGTGGGGGCAACACGTGCCTTTGCCATGACGAGTGAGCAATGGACTTCACCATTGGTGTTGACTGCTCTGAGATAAGTACACTCCCCATAACCTGTGACACTGGCATCTGAGAAGTGGTGCAGCTCATACTGCTTGACATCCTTGAAGCTTGTTGGTATGTAGCACCTTTTGATTTTCACACTGGACAAGGGTTTTAGGTTGTCTATCCATGACTCCCACTGTGGTCTTAGTTCATCTGGGAGTGGCTCATCCCAACTGATTTTATCTCGGCACAGTTGTTGCAAGATTAGCTTTCCATGAAGGATAAAGGGTGCTACAAAGCCCAAAGGGTCATAGATGGAAGCTACTGTGGACAGCACACCTCTTCTGGTCAGTGCAAGTTCCTTGACAGTAACTCTGAACTGGAAGTCATCAGAGGATATACACCACCGAACACCAAGAGCTCTCTCCAGAAGTGGTTCCCCTAAACTTATATCCAGTTCCTTAACACTTTCAGCACACTCTTCATCTGGTATTGTATCCAAAACCTTCTTGCTGTTGGAAATGAACTTATGTAGTCTGAGCTCACCAGTAGCACACAGTTCTCTTGCTTCCTTAACAAGTTGAATTGCCTCAGCATCAGATGTTACACTCACTAGTCCATCATCAACATAAAAATTTCTCTGGATGAATTTAACAGTGTTCTGACTAAACTGATTTGGACTTGAAGTGGCTACATGTTTGAGCCCAAAATTGGCACAGCCAGGTGAGGAGGCTGCTTCAAATAGATGGACTTTCATCCTAAAAACCAATGGTGGAGTCTCTAAATCATCATTCTCCCACCATAGGAACCTCAGGTAGTCTTGGTCTTCAGGTCTTACATGGAATTGATGGAACATTTGTTCCACATCACACATAATAGAGATGGGGCCCTTTCTAAACCTACACAGAACTCCCACCAAATTGTTTGTGAGCTCTGGCCCTGTAAGAAGGTGGTCATTCAATGATGTGTCTTGAAATCTCACAGAGCAATCAAAGATGATGCGTATCTTCCCTGGCTTTTGAGGGTGGTATACACCGTGGTGAGGAATATACCAGACAGGCTTATTGTTGAGTTCTTCATCCGGGACCTTCTCTGCTTCACCACGGCTGATAATGTCGTTCATGAAGTTCACATACTCTGTGTGATATTTCTGATCTCTCTTAAACTTCAGTTTCAGGCACATAATGACCATCCTCTTTATGCTTGATCCCATCCTTTAGCCTCGTCAGGAAGTGAAGATCTTCCTGAGAAAGGTTGGTCTCTTCTCCAGTTCTTTCACTGAAGTCGGACTCCAGCATCTTAAGAACATCTTCCGTGATGTTCCATGAATTCCCGAGTGTAAACCGTTGGCACAGTGATCTTCTTGGGGGAGTATAACCCTCGTATTTGTAAGCTCTTGAGTTTCTTACAGGGTACAATTGTCCTCTTTGAGGACAGTGTAGAGAGTTTCAACTTCACTTGTTCTGTTTCCATATCTAGAGCATCTGCCACTTCTTCAAGAATGAATGAAGTATCGCTTTCTGAGTCTAGAAGAGCATAGATGAGAATTTCCTTTGAAGTTGGAGTTGACACAGACAGGAACTATTGCTGAAGTTTGGGTGCTGTTACCAACTTGTACAACTCTGTTGGATGTAGTTTCCTTGGTGATGTCTTGTTGTGCTGATTGCAGTATCCTTTCCTTGTTGCACCTTGTCTCCCTAGACAGTTCTCCTTTAACTTCCTGGTTTGAACAGTCTTCGTGTAAGCATGTGGGGTGGCGTTTAGAGCAGATGTCACAGACCATCTGGTTGCTACAGCTCTTGGATTGATGTCCAGGACTCAAACATCCAAAACACAATTTCTCATTCTGAATAAATTTGACTTTATCAGTAACTGGTTTTCCAAGTAATTTACAGCACTTGTATAAGGCATGACCTGGTTTCTTACAAAACAAACATGTGACTGTGGCCTTGTCAGTGGTGTTGATTGTAAATATTTTAGCACTTACAGTTTGGCTCTTAGGCACCACTGCATTCTGGTACTTGGTCTTTGCTTTATCTGATTCACTCTGTCACAAAGCATGGTGTGATGTTATGGGATTGCAAGCGATGTTAGCCTCCATTGTCAGGAATGTTACAAAATATTTGAAGTCTGGAAACTTGCCATGTTCCATTTGGTATTGTGTGGCCTTTCGGTTCCACCTGGTACTGAACCAGTCAGGTAACTTGGCAGTAAGCCTTTGATTCTCGATACCATCATTAAGAACATGTAAACTCTCATTGTGAGCCATCGCACATTCACAAATGCATAAGAAATCTACAAATTTTCTTAAATCAGCACTCTCTCTTGCTGCAATTTTTGGCCATACATGTAGTTTGTCACGAAAGGCTTTGGTGATTACAAAAGGCTGGCCATATCGCTCATTCAGTAGGTTCCATGCTGCAATATATGAATATTCTGAACCTATCAGAAAGTGACCTTCTAAAGCCTCTTTAGCAGCTCCTCCAACATATTTCTGAAGAAAAAATATCTTCTCTGAGGTTGGAATGTTTTTCCTTTCAATTAATGTTTCAAAGGATGTCTTCCAATGATTGAACCCAAGTGGATCCCCACTAAAGATTGTAGGCTCAGGAATCGGTAGTCTGCTGACATAGCCTCAGCCAAGACCTTAACAAGCTCTACCTTATCATCTTGGAGTTCACTAGGTGCATGTGGGCGTTGATGCTCAGCGTTCACCTGAGTGGCTGTCTGCACAACTGTAGGTAGCTTAAAGCTCTGTGGAGCACGCTGCTGAACAGAAAGATGCTCATTTCCATCATAAACCTTAAGCCTTGCTCTAGCTGCATTCAATCTTTTCAATTCTTCCAAACTCTCAAGCTCTCTTTTCAGGTTTTCTACAGACCTTCTTCTTGCAGCACTTTCCCTTTGCTGTTTCATTAAGAGAGCAGCCTCTTGTTTCTCTCTTTCTAACCTGCGTTCTGTCTCTTCCTTTTCTTCTTGAAGGTGACGCTGTTGCAGCTGCTACTTGGTCTGCAATTATAAGCTTGTCCTCAGTCTCAAGCCTTTGCAGTGTCTCTTGGTGACACTCTTGTTCAGCCATAATCTTCAATACAGCTTGTGTAGCTGCATACTCAGCAGCAGCTTCTTGTCTTTTGACTGATGATGTGTTAGAATGAATGGAATGAGCTTTAAAATGTTCAGAGGCAGTAGACAAAACACTGGAAACTGAAGATGCAAATATGGAGCTATGATCAGGCCAAACCAACAGCTCCGTTGTGCCTTGCATTTGTGACTGAGCATTCTGCACAACTATCTGAGTGATTGATATGCAGTTATCTAACTTGTGGCGCATCTCATGCTCTGGACGATCGATTCTTCGATATTCATCATAAGCAGGGTTCAGATCCGATAATTCTTTTTGAATACTGCTGATGTGTTTTTGTAGGATGACACTAGGATCCTGTTTCAACACTGATTTCTTGGCAACCTTAATCAGAGCTTTCCAGCGCTCATATATGCTGTCGAAGCGAAGCAATAGCCCTTTCATCTTTTCTTTCTGAAACTCCTTTCCTTTTTCTGTTAACATGCGGGCTCTTTCACTTCTACGGGGCTCTTCAGATTGTGTTACTTGTTGAGCAATATTGAGCTCATCTAACTGTTCTAGTTCTACTTCTTGCTCTAGGGCAGCTACTACAGTGAGGGAAAAAATTATTTGATCCCCTGCTGATTTTGTACGTTTGCCCACTGACATGATCATTACAGAAATGATCAGTCTGTAATTTTAATGGTAGGTTTATCTGAACAGTGAGAGACAGAATAACAACAAAAAAAATCCAGAAAAACACATTTCAGAAAAGTTCTACATTGATTTGCATTTTATTGAGTGAAATAAGTATTTGACCCCTTTGCAAAACATGACTTAGTACTTGGAGGCAAACCCTTGTTGGCAATCACAGACGTCAGACATTTCTTGTAGTTGGCCACCAGGTTTGCACACATCTCACATCTCAAGGAATTTGGGCCCACTCCTCTTTGCAGATCCTCTCCAAGTCATTAAGGTTTTGTGGCTGACCCTTCAGCTCCCTCCACAGATTTTCTATGGGATTAAGATCTGGACACTGGCTAGGCCACTACAGGACCTTAATGTGCTTCTTTTTGAACCACTCCTTGTTGCCTTGGCCGTGTGTTTTGGGTCATTGTCAGGCTGGAATATCCATCCACGACCCATTTTCAATGCCCTGGCTGAGGGAAGGAGGTTCTCATCCAAGATTTAACAGTACATGGCCCCGTCCATCGTCCCTTTGATGCAGTGCAGTTGTCCTGTCACCTGGGGATGGTGTACTTGGGGTCATAGGCAGCATTCCTCCTCCTCCAAACACGGCGAGTTGAGTTGATGCCAAAGAGCTGGATTTTGGTCTCATTTGACCACAACACTTTCACCCAGTTCTCCTCTGAATCATTCAGATGTTCACTGGCAAACTTCAGATGGTCCTGTACATGTGCTTTCTTTAGCAGGGGGACCTTGCGGGCGCTACTGGATTTCAGTCTTTCATGGCGTAGTGTGTTACCAATTGTTTTCTTGGTGACTGTGGTCCCAGCTGCCTTGAGATCATTGACAAAATCCTCCAGTGTAATTCTGGGCTGATTCCTCACCGTTCTCATGATCATTGAAACTCCATGAGGTGAGATCTTGCATGGAGCCCCAGACCGAGGAAGATTGACAGTCCTTTTGTGTTTCTTCCATTTGGGAATAATCACACCAACTGTTGTCACCTTCTCACCAAGCGGCTTGGCGATGGTCTTGTAGCTCATTCCAGCCTTGTGTAGGTCTACAATCTTGTCCCTGACATCCATGGACAGCTCTTTGGTCTTGACCATGATGGAGAGTTTGGAATCTGATTGATTGCTTCCTTCTGTGGACAGGTGTCTTTCATACAGTTAATGAGCTGAGATTAAGAGCACTCCCCGAGAGTGCTCCTACTGTAATCTCAGCTCCTTACCTGTATAAAAGACACCTGGGAGCCAGAAATCTTTCTGATTGATAGGGGATCAAATACTTATTTCAGTCATTAAAATGCAAATCAATGTATAACTTTTCTGAAATGTGTTTTTCTGGATTTTTTTGTTGTTATTGTCACTGTTCAAATACACCTACCATTAAAATTACAGACTGATCATTTCTTTGTCAGTGGGCAAACGTACAAGAGCAGGGGATCAAATAATTTTTTCCCTCACTGTACACTCTGAGCTTCTTTACTCGTTTGCGACATGTTAGTTATATAAACTTAACTGTACTTTACTTATATACATATAATGGTCAGCAGTGAGTATGCTGACCTAAATGAGGTTACTGCCCTTTGTCACACATCAAACTTGAAAGAATATATGTAAATACTGAACACTATATAGAACCCTGAACTTCAAACTCAAAATATATCAGCTTATATGTACAATTCTATCACATTCTATGTACAAATCTTTCACAAGAAACCAATAACCTTTCTTCAAATGTTACATAAATGCAGTCTTCACATTTAAACACTTTGTAAGCAAATAAACAAAAGAACTAGTAGTTTCAGTCCTTGTTTCACATTCAGATCACAAAATTAACTATGAACTTGCACGTAACATTAATTAACTGCAAAGTGTGGCTTATCTGTGGTTCTTGACGGGCTGTCTGTTTAGGGCATGTTCGGGCAAGTCGTGTGCAACATAGCGCAGCGGAATGTAATAATTGTTCCTACTGGTGATAATACAAACAAATACTCAACAGCAGAAAAAAATAAAACAAACAATATACTTTAACGAAATTTCCCAAATAATGACATAAATAATGTTTATTGCAGCTAAAACTGACTTTTAATCAGAAGGTCATTGAGAAATTTGCAAGCCAGAAAGAAAGGAGGCCTGTGATTAGGCAACTTTCCAGTGTGTGTGTGTGTGTGTGTGTGTGTGTGTGTGTATTTTAATGACTACCTTCATTACTGATAATAAACCCACATTGAACTCAGATTCACTGATTCATAGTACATTTATTGCATGCTTTAACAGTTGACTTTAACAGTAACATTTTCAATATTTTATCTTAGCAGTAATGATACATAATCACCTGATAAATGGCTATTTCAATTCAATTCAATTCAATTCAGTTTATTTTGTATAGCGCCTTTTACAATGAACATTGTCTCAAAGCAGCTTTACAAAAGAAGAAAAACAGAAAGGGGAGGGGGAAAAAATAAATAAATAAAATAAAAAAAAATAAAATAAAATAAAATAAAATAAAATAAAATAAAATAAAATAAAATAAAATAAAATAAAATAAAATAAAATAAGAGTAAATCATTAAATTTAATAATTAAACTATTTTATCCCTAATGAGCAAGCCTGTGGCGATGGTGGCAAGGAAAAACTCCCTGGGATGATATGAGGAAGAAACCTTGAGTGGAACCAGGCTCAGAAGGGAACCCATCCTCATTTGGGTGACACTAAACAGTAAATAATGTAACTGTAACTGATTAATGTCCTTTCTACAACCGCAATCAATGGCCCATGAGGAACTATTAGGTCAGAGTAGTTTCTAAGGTCATTATAGACACTAATTCTTTGCTGTCAGAAGGTGACAGATGAAATGGCAGATCAGCTATTTACAGTCCTGCATTACCAACAGTTTGTTTGATCTGTTATTTGTCTGATTGATTTCACACACAGCTACGGTTCTACTTTGGTAGCGACTTTCACACCATCACAGATCTGCCATTACATCTGTCAGCTTGTGACAGCAAAGAATTAGTGTCTATAATGACCTGACCGGATCGGTCGAGGCCCGGGTTAACAACAACCGCCATCGGCGCCGTTGACCTACAGGGCGCTGGTGGAAATTGGGCTACTGTTGGTCGAAGAAGTAGAGGAGGAAGGAGAGTGTGTAGACAGAGAGAGAAGAGGAAAGGTAAGAGTGTAGGACTGAGAATAGGAACTCGGAATGTTGTTACTATGACAGGGAAAGGTAGAGAGCTGGCTGATATGATGGAGAGAAGGAAGGTGGATATACTGTGTGTACAGGAGAACAGGTGGAAGGGTAGCAAGGCTCATAGTATAGGAGCAGGATTCAAGCTGTTTTATTATGGTGTGGATAGTAAGAGAAATGGGGCAGGTGTGGTCCTGAAGGAGGAGTTTGTGAGGAATGTTCTGGAGGTGATGAGAGTGTCAGACAGGGTGATGAGTCTGAAGTTAGAGGATGAAGGGGTGATGTTGAATGTTGTTAGTGGTTATGCCCCACAGGTAGGTTGTAAGTTAGAGGAGAAAGAGAGATTCTGGAGTGAATTAGATGAGGTGATAGAGAGTATTCCAACAGGTACAAGTTGAGAGAGTGGTGATAGAAGCAGATTTTAATGGACATGTTGGTGAGGGGAACACAGGTGATGAGGAGGTGATGGGCAAGTTTGGAGTTAAGGAAAGGAACCTTGAAGGACAGATGGTAGTGGACGTTGCTAAGAGGATGTACATGGCTGTGGTTAACAGTGACAGTAACAGTAACAGTTATTAGTGACTGTAAAGTGGTAGTGGGAGAGAGTGTAGCCAGACAGCATAGGATGGTGGTGTGTAGGATGAATTTGATGGTCTGTAAGCAAAGGTCAAAGATAGAGATGGAGAAGAAAACCAAGTGGTGGAAGCTGAAAAAGGAGGAATGTTGTTAGGAATCTAGACCGAAATTGAGGCAGGCTCTGGGTGGTCAGGTAGTGCTGTCAGATGACTGGGAAACTGCAGCAGAAGTGATCAGGGAGACAGAAAGAAAGGTGCTGGGTGTGTCATCTGGAAGGAGGAAAGAAGATAAGGAGACTTGGTGGTGGAATGAGGAAGTTCAGGATAGTATTCAAAGGAAGAGGTTAGCCAAGAAGAAGTGGGACATGGACAGGACTGAAGAGAATAGACAGGAATACAAGGAGTTACAGCACAGAGTGAAGAGGGAGGGGTCTAAGGCCAAGCAGAAGGTGTTTGATGAGTTGCACACTAGGTTAGACACTAGAGAAGGACAGAAGGACTTGTACAGGTTAGCTAGGCAGAGGGATCGAGATGGGAAGGATGTGCAGCAAGTTAGAGTTATTAAGGATAGAGATGGAAAGATGCAGAGGAGATGGAATGAGTACTTTGAAGAGCTGATGAATGAGGAAAATGAGAGGGAAGAAAGAGTAGAAGGGGTGAACTCTGTGGAACAGGAAGTAGATAAGATTAGAAATGATGAAGTCAGGAAGGCTTTGAAGAGGATGAAAAGTGGAAAGACAGTTGGTCCTGATGACATCCCAGTCTGGAAGTGTCTAGGAGAGGCAGCAGTAGAATTTTTAACTAGTCTGTTTAACAGGGTTTTAGAGAGTGAGAAGATGCCTGAGGAATGGAGAAGAAGTGTATTAGTGCCGATCTTTAAGAATAAGGGTGACGTGCAGAGTTGCAGCAACTACAGGGGGATAAAGTTGATGAGCCATACAATGACGCTATGGGAAAGAGTAGTGGAAGCTAGGTTAAGGAAGGTAGTGGAAATATGTGAGCAGCAGTATGGCTTCTTGCCCAGAAAGAGCACAACAGATGCAGATACAGATTTTTGCTCTGAGAATGTTGATGGAGAAGTATAGGGATGGTCAGAGAGAGTTGCACTGTGTGTTTGTAGACTTGGAGAAAGCGTATGACAGGGTGCCAAGAGAAGAGCTGTGGTACTGTATGAGGACGTCAGGAGTAGCAGAGAAGTATGTCAGAGTGGTGCAGGACATGTATGAGAGGAGCAGGACAGTGGTGAGGTGTGCTGTAGGGCAGACAGAGGAGTTCAGAGTGGAGGTGGGACTGCATCAGGGATCGGCTCTGAGCCCCTTCCTGTTTGCTATGGTGATGGACCAGTTGTCAGAGGAGGTCAGACAGGAGTCTCCTTGGACAATGATGTTTGCAGATGACATTGTGATCTGTAGTGAGAGCAGGGAGCAGGTGGAGGAAAACCTGGAGAGGTGGAGGTTTGCGCTGGAGAGAAGAGGAATGAAAGTCAGTGGTAGTAAGACTGAGTACATGTGTGTGAATGACAGGGAGGGAAGTGGAACAGTAAGATTACAGGGTGAAGAGGTGAAGAAGGTACAGGAGTTTAAGTACTTGGGGTCAACAGTCCAGAGTAATGGAAGGTAAAGAAGCAAGTGAAGGCAGATTGGAATGGGTGGAGAAAGGTGTCGGGAGTTCTGTGCAATAGAAAAATTTCAGCGAGAATCAAAGGGAAGGTGTACAGGACAGTGGTGAGACTGGCCATGCTGTATGGTTTAGAGACAGTGTCACTGAGACAGAGACAGGAGTCAGAGCTGGAGGTAGCAGAGCTGAAGATGTTGAGGTTCTCTTTGGGAGTGACACAGTTGGACAGGATTAGGAACGAGTACATGAGAGGGATGGCTCATGTTGGACGTTTGGGGGACAAAGTTAGAGAGGACAGATTAAGATGGTTTGGACATGTCCAGAGGAGGGAGAGTGAGTATATTGGTAGGAGAATGTTGGACATGGAGCTGCCAGGCAAAGAGGAAAAGAGGAAGGCCATAGAGGATGTAATAAATGAGGATATGAAGCTAGTGGGTGTAAGTGTTGAGGATGCAGAAGATAGGGCTAGGTGGAGAGAGATGATTCGCTGTGGCAACCTCTGAAGGGTAAAGCCGAAAGAAGAAGAAGAAGAATGACCTCAGAAACTACACTGACATAATAGTTCCTCATGGGCCATCGATTGCTGTTGTAGAAAGGACTTTAATCAGTTACAGTTACATTATTCACCCAAATGAGGATGGGTTCCCTTCTAAGCCTGGTTCCTCTTAAGGTTTCTTCCTCATATTATCTCAGGGAGTTGGAAGTGTGCCACCGTTGCCACAGGCTTGCTCATTAGGGATAAAATAAAATATGGATAAAATAGTTATTAATAATTTAATTTAATGATTTTTTTTCTTCTTTCTCTGTTTCTCTTCTTTTGTAAAGCTGCTTTGAGACAATGTCCATTGTAATAGGCGCTATACAAAATAAATTAAATTGAAAAATTTAATTGAATCCCCAGTTAAAAGCATCTGCCATGTATTCTAATATTGCACAGGCAAATTAATGTCATAAAATACTATTATATAAGTGCAATACAATGTCAGGTCTCGATATTACCTTCAATATCAAAGGTCTTCACTTTTTTATGAAAAGAGTCTTTTCCAGTCTTAATGAGGCCATCAGGGTATGTGTCATGGGACTTTCAGTAACAATTTGCTGAATAACAGTGTCAATGTGATTGAACTAAATCTGACAATTATAACTAATAAATCTAGTCAGCAAACCAGTTGTGTTAAATAAATTAACTTGACATTTAACTTGCTTATATAATTTAAAATGATTTATTGCAAAATATGACTGTTCGCTATTGACATTTTTAAGTTCACACAAAAATAGCCTATGGTTTGGTTTATGGCAAAAAGCTATTTAAATAAATGTTACAAATAGTATAGACAAGTAGCTCAATGCCACCTTAATTTTGTCAAAGTAGCTTTCAGAGGTAAAAAGGAAAAAAAGTCACATACCTCGCTTTAGGAAGTGCTTTGTGTGATTTCACACACACTCTTTGCGTTGTTTGTTTGGGATTGGAGCATGCCCTTCCCCTTGCCCTCTCCACTGATGTGGAAATCCCTGTGCTGGGATTGCTCTGCGATTCCTGCAGGCCAGGCTGGAAAAATTAAACCCCAAGGTGGAAGCTCCATCAGGCCACAGATCATCTTGTCCACAACACATCTTGCCCTCCGTGCCACCAAACAAATGGGCCATGTCATCAGCTGATCAATATCAGTTGTCATTGAGAGGCACCTGTGGCTCAATCTAATGGGCAAAGAAAAAGATAAGATTCTCTTGGACTCCCTGATGTCTCCTCAGGGCCTGTTCAGTGACTGAGTCAATACTGCCATCGACAGGTACTAGGAGGCTAAACGCCAGTATGCAAATTAATCCCTCACTGCATCCAAGAGCCAAGACCTTCCACCAGACACCTCTTGCCTAGCTCTCACAGATAGAAGCAAAAGCAGGCCAGCATGCTTGGGGCAGTCTCATCAGACGAAAAAAGACCTGAGGCTAGTCATCCCTGCCAGATGAACTCCCGCCCAGGGCCAGGTCTGAGCATGTTCACTCTTCACATTGCCGACCTATCCATTGCTATAAAAGGGCAACCCTGCCATCCCCGTCATCTATGGTGCTTCGCGGGTCAGATGTGCCCTGTGGGGTCTACACCCAAGCTACAGGCCTCAACAGCTCTCTCTTTCACCCCGTTTGGTCATTCCTGCAGCTGGAACTTTTTTCTCTAATGGAGAAGCCCCACAATTACCCACCCAATGCCATTGAACATGTTCCCCTCACAGAGATATAATCAGGCTTTTAAATCTAGTACTTTCTGGTACACAAACGTAGTGAGATCTGCATACCTGGAACCATTTTCTGAGGAGTCTGTGTACTGTATTACATAGATGACTGGCTTATTTTTGCTCAGTTGAGAGAGCTGGCAGCAAGACGTTGAGGTGCTGTGCTTGCTCATATCAGGTGCCTGGGGCTCAGACCCCAAAAAGAGTGTGCTTTCTCCCTCTCAAAAAAATACTTTTTTAGGGGAAATATGGGATTCGATGTGGGAACATTTGTCTCCTGCTTGTGTGGATTTGATCCTAGCTGCTGTGAGTGATATCAAGCTAGGTCAATACCCTTCTGTCCCTCAGATGCAGAGGTTATTAGGTCTCAGGCAGCAGCAGCCAACATCATCCCCTTGGGTCTCCTGCACTTAGAACCATTTCAGTTCTGGTTAAAAAGCCATGGATTTCAGTCCCACAGTCACCCATCCAGGGCCATAAGGGTTACACACCATGGACTTTGCTTCCATCATATGTGAAAAAGACCTCAGTTTCTCATTTTAGGTCCGACTCTTGGTGTGTGTTGGCATTGCAAGACCCTTTCAATGCACGCCTCCCTCATAGGACACGATTCTCGATTTCCTCCCTGCCTAGGGCATTTGGGAAAGCCTTCACCTCTCATGACTCATAAACTGCATGGAGATAAGGGCTGTTTTTCTGGCTCTGAAACAATTTCTCCAATAGCTTGGGCTCCAATGTATAGGTATGACCGTAGCTCCTGGGGGTCCTAGCCATGGTGTGCCAGGACATAATCTGTTGCTGGTGGCTATATGCTGGCCCGCTTGTGTTTGGTTCTCAGACCTAATTTTCCTTCCACTCAGCTCGATCTGTGAGAATCCCATCCATCCAGTCCCTTCCTTCTGAGGCAATATGCATTGTTTAGGTGTATCTGTTAAGCATGAATGATTAATTTCATTAATTAAATTCAATTAAATTTAATGGTATAGTGCTTTTAACAATGGACATTGTCTCAAAGCAGCTTTACAGAAGTATAGAAACAGAGAAGGAAAACTGATGTTTAAAGACAATGTAGATTTTGTGTAAAGTGCAGGCAGGGACTCCGGCAAGACTAGCTATGACAGCATAACTAAAAGGGAGAGCCAGAAGGTGACAGACATGAAGGCTTCCCGGGACATAAAGCATCCAACCACTTCACAGTCAGCAAACCTGAGCAACTTTGAGGGTGGTAAGATGACAGCATCCAAACATCCGAGTACACCAAACACTCTATGCCCATGAACCTTCCAGATCTACTAGTTTACCTAAGAAAACCTATACATTGAAAGCTTGACTAAACAAATGACTAGACTTAAACATTGAGACTGTGTCTGAATCCCCAACCTTAATTGGAAGGCTGTTCCATAACTGTGGGCCTTTGTAAGTAAAAGCTCTGCCCCCTGCTGTAGCCTTTGCTATTTGAGGTACTACCAAATAACCTGCACCTTTCGATCGGTTTTGTATAGCTAATGAATCAACAATAACATCCTTATTTTGGCAATTCTTGTCAACGATAGATGGAGTCTACACAGCAGCATCACTTGTAACTTCTAAAGCTGAACTTAGAGTCAAGGTCAGACTGCTCAGACCAGTGTTGGTCCCAGGGAGAGAATCCATGCATTGTTGAAGCACATTGGTAAAGGTTTGGGATGTTTTTTATGAGCAGCTCATAACTTGTAATCAGCACTAACTACATTAAACCTCATCTCTGTGATCAATCAGTCTGAAGAATTTGCTTTTTCTTTATTTTAGTTTAGTGTGTTCCTTTGTCTGAGCTAGTCTGGTCAGTGTGGTGATTGGAATCAGATAGGTTTACTTCAGAAAACTTCACTTTAGACTGATTTATATCACATTGTTTTGGTGACCCTGACATGATTTGGAATAAAATACAATGGAGCCCCCGACCTGGGACCTGCATCATAGACCAAATATGTGGCCATTTAAGACAAACGTAAGGCAGAAGAAGTGACCCAGGCCTGGATGAATCAGCTCTGCAGAATCCTGGTGGAGAAATAGTAAGTGAATGTGATAAAATTGAGCGACCACTTGTGATAAATTGTCTCTGTTACGTTGCTAAGTTTGTGTGGTATTTGTTTTTGGTGCTGTGCTGTATTTGAGGAGTTGTGATATTGTCTATAAGGCATATATAAAAAGTAAGTGTTAGAAATATATAGTTGTGGTGATTTGAAAGATTTGAAGGTATCAACAAGGTGGTAGCATTAAACATTAAAATAAAAGTAAATATTATGATACAACAGCTGTCCTAAATATCTAAAAACATTATTAGGCTATAGATAAAAGTCAGGTTCTGGTGAGATAGCACACTTTTTGTATACATTGCATTGTATAGGTTTAATTTGAGTGCAAAATATTATGGGAGAATCCCCACACTGTTTTAGGTGATGTAGCTCCAGCGTATATGCTCGGACATTGAGGGCTGAAGTTTTTAACTGAAGTAGTCTATATCTTTTGTCTACATTCCAGTACATTACCAGTAGCTCTGATGAGGTAAGAATAGGTAAGTGTTCTAAAATATTTCATTGCAAAGTAAAAGACTGCTGCAGGAGTTATTAAAAAGTGACTAAAAAGTAATCAACTTGGCTGTTGTTGCAAGTTGAAAAACAAGCAGTGCAGCTGTGAGAGGATGCTGTGTGTACAAGTGTGTTGGTAAACAATACCGCTAGCCTATGTGTGGCTGCAAATGAACACTGTGTGGAAACATAACCTGTGTATGTGCATGTGAGTAAGAAGTGGGCTGTGTGGCATGTGCAAAAGAAGCTGTGTTTTGAAAATTTCATGTGTGCAAAAGCACCGATATGTAACAGCCAAAATGCTTCAGAAGAGATATTAAATTAATGAGAGAACATCTGTAATCCAAAAAGTACCAAAGTCACATCACTGTAGATTTAACTGGAAAGTAACAGAGCAAAAGTTCAAATGAAAATTGGATGCGTGTTAAATTTGGACATTTAGTAAATTGTAAATGATGCAGTTTGAAAATGAAGAAAAATCTCTGCTGAAACATTATTTCATATGATTGTTAGCAAAGCTTATTGTGTCCAGTAAATTTCCAGAGAACTTGTCAGCATTTGAGAAAATAGTTTGTGTTGTAGCAAGTCGGAGGAAATTTAAGTGTGCGTATGGTGATGTGGGTGTTGAAGTAGCAGGTGCCCCCTAGTGGATAAGTGTATGGTAACATTGTGTGAGACTAAGATAAAGACGGTGTTGCGGGGTGGCAATCAGCAACATACAAAAGTGCTTTGAAGTCTCTTTTAATGAATACATTAACACTGGTTAAATGGGTCACAGACTTGATATCAGCCTAAAAACTCTTAAATACATACAGCAATACAAGAAACAGGGAAAATAAGAGCTAGTTTAAGTGTTTCAGGAAGAGATAGGTCTTCATTCATCGTTTGAAGACTGTCAGTGACTCAGCTGTTTGAGTGTCTAGGGGAAGTTCATTCCACCACCTCGGTGCAAGAACAGAAGAATCTTGATGAATACCTACCTCTTACCCTGAGAGATGGTGGGATACAAGCTGTGCTAGTGGATCTGAGGGAGCAGGGTGAAGTGTGAGTAATAAGAGCTTTGAGGTAAGATGGTGCTGGTCCATTCTTAGTTTTTTAGGCAAGCACCAATGTTTTGAATCTGTTGTGTGCAGCTAGAGGAAGCGGGTGGAGGGAACACAGCAGTGGGGTGGTGTGGGGAAAACTTTTTGGACTTTTTGAAATTTTGGATCATTTGCAGTGGACAAATTGCATTCAGATGTAGACCTGCCAGTAGAGAGTTGCAGTAGTCCAGTCTCGAAATGACAAGAGACTGAACAAGCACCTGAGCAGCCTGTGTGGATACTATATCAGTATTAGTTGATGAGATTAATTAAATAGGAGTGAGGTTTATGAAAGATCCATCCAACATAACAGTGAGATGAATTAACATTCTGCTAATATGGTCAAGACAATAGAAACCCAGGAGATAAAAGCAGTGCACAGAGAGCAAGGGTGCATCATGAATAAGGAAGCAAGCCAGTCTGACAAGAGAGCAGTGGACAGAACAGCAGGACTCACTAACAGTATTAAAGTTATTGCTATAAAATGGGCACAAAGTGAGCAAGGAAAAGGTACAATTTTGTAAGCAAAAGATTGAGGAAGTGTTACATGGTTAAATGCTCTCACCTTCACATGGTCAGCCAATTTGTACAGCTCCAAAACCAGACAGTGGGCCATATGGTTTCTTACCTGGGAAAGGTAGGCTTTAGTTAACCATGTATATGATTTTGCTTTAAAAGTAGCCCCGTTGTGTGCAGTGATTAAAGCAGCAGATCAGAAGAAGCCATCTTTGGCAAAGATGGTATGTTGAAGAATAAAAAATCAGCGAAAGAAGGATTTGCTAATGCTCAATTTTAGCACAACAACAAGGTCCAGGTAAATAGCCAAAAGCCAATTATATTATAGCAGTTCATTGGACAATGTGGAGAAACCTGCCACAGTGTTATTGTAGCTTAGCAGCTGCTACATTTGGCATCAAAAGACTTCAACCATTACTATGGGTCATCCCACTAAGCGGTATATGACCCATACATTACATGCATTATTGACCAGCCCAACATGAGTAATCACCCATGCATGTATGCTATGATGTAATCCTTTCTTCATCAGAATTTACAATTGAGAAGTCATGCAACATCCACTAAATATTTAAAAGCATGACATGGTTTAGAAAATCAACCTTGCCGCATTCAGATTTGACTTATTTTGTAGATGGATCGTGCTTTAGGGGCACAGACGGTAATTTATCTGGTGTTGCAATCATGACACCCAGTTTTGTTGGCAACAAAAACAGATTTAGTTGTGATCCAGTCTATAGCTGTTACTCAACCATATTCAAAACAATTGGCAGAATTAAATGCCCATGATGAAGCCTGTAGGCTGGCTGCAGGACAATCGTACAATTTTTACAGGTTAAAAATATGCTTTTGGCATCATTGAGGTTATCTGACAATTTAATTATTTTCTCCAACTCTTAAGGGAGGGTGCTATCCTTGTGACTTAGTTGTTTAAACTTATTTGCTCTTCTTATCAATGTTATGGCTCTCTCATTTATGGTAGCCTTTTCTTTTTCCTGTCAGTTTACCTTAACTTACTTAACTTTAACTAAGTTTTTACTTCATGTACCACATATCATGTATCAGGCCCTAGTTTCACCACATCTGTGCTCGAATGTCATTCATTCTTCTTTATACAGTAGATTTTGATGTGTTTCTCACTTGTTTTAGTAATTACCAGCCACCAGAATGGTTCTTTTTTTATACACAGCATCATATCTCTTCAGCTTCTCTTCACTCTGATGTTCACCTATACTGTGCTTCTGCATAATGTGTGTATAATTGTAAGGATGTACTCGAGGCAGAAGGATCAGAATCCATAATGCAGATCTTTATTAGAAAACGGCAGGCAAAAGACATAACGAAATAGGCAGGCAATAGATCAGAACCGGAAAATAAAACACACTGGGAAAACCGAAACCGAAAACCAAAACTCGTAGTCAACTAGGGAAGGCAAGGATCATACACAGAGCAATCTTATAACAGGGAATAAAGGCTTGGTACGCACTCTAAAGAGGAAACGATACTTCGTGTAGAACAAAGGCAAGCATGCTGTTTAAATAGCCTAGAAACACCGGAAATAAGCACACAATGTTAAAACTCAGGTGAGGGCTCCCTCTGCCATATGGGTTCCGCATGCGCTGCTACAGGGTCGATGGGGTATCAGTAGAGGCTCTAATAGAGCTTCGGGGAGCTGACGACACGTCCTGGATTGTGCGCAGGCAGAACACGAGTGAATATATTCCTCTACGTCATGATTAAGTAATGACCACCAGAATCTCTGACAAACGAGCTGGATAGTTCTGTGGATGCCTGGGTGTCCGGAACTTGGACTCTCGTGTGTCCAGTTTAACCCCCTCTGTCGGAGGCTTGAAGGAACATACACTCTACTTGGCAGACAGGTTGAGGGAAGAGCTTCTGTAGTGCGAGCCTGTTCTATCTCTTTCATTAATAGGGGTGGAATAGGGGTGGTGGAGAAATTTGCTTTGAGTTTTCTAAACGCCTTTTGAGCTTGTTCAGTCCACTTGAGTTTCTTGGGCTTGCCCTTCAGCAGGGACGTTAAGGGGTTGGCTATGGAACTGTAATTCCGAATAAAACATCTGTAAAAATTGGCAAATCCTAGAAAACGTTGCAATTCTTCGATAGTGACCGGTTCAGGCCAGGATGTAATAGCTGAAACTTTGCTTTGATCCATTTCCACTTCATGATGGGAAATGACATACAAGCTTGGCATACAAATTGTGTTCAGCAAGGCGTTGGAGAACAGCACGGACATGAGAAACATGTTGTGAATGATTGGGAGAGTAAATCAGAATGTCAATGTATGCTATGACGAAACGGTTAAGCATGTCTCTGAAAACCTCATTGATCAATGATGTTGGTGAGTCCATATGGCATGACTAGATACTCATAATGCCCATGCATAGTATGGAAGGCCATTTTCCCACTTGTCGCCTTTTCGAATCCGGATGAGGTTGTAAGCACTGCGTAAGTCCAATTTAGTGAAAATCCTCACCCCCTATAACTGCTCAAGGGCGGCGGGAACAAGTGGAAGTGGATATGGAACTGTTATAGCATTTAAACCCCTGTAGTCAATACATGGCCGTAGCCCCCCATCCTTCTTCTCCACAAAGAAAAATCCGGCTGCGGCTGGCGAAGTGGACGGGCGGATAAATCCAGCTGCGAGAGCCTCTCTAATAAGAGCCTCTCCATAGCCCGCTTTTCGGGGAGTGACAGGGGGTAGACATGATTCTTAGGGGGAGTTCTGTTGGGAAGAAGCTCAATAGCACAGTCCCAGGTTTGATGTGGGGGTAGCTTAGTAGCTTTCTCCTTGCTGAAAACTTCATGGAATTCATGGTATTTGTCGGGAAGAGTAACTTGGAGTGGTGATTCTGGGCTCTCTATGGATGTGGAAAAACATGGGCGGGTGACGCATTCTTTAAAACAGTTCTTAAGGCAAAAAGCGGACCATTGTCTTAACTCCCCCTCCTTCCAAGAAATATTGGGATCATGAAGCTGGAGCCAGGGAAGGCCTAGGACGACCAGATTGGAAGGCAACGAGATAATGAAGAAGCTCAGTTTTTCATGATGAAATTATCCAATCTGGACATCCAGGGGTGGCATGCGGTGAGTTAAAAGGCCCTCCCAGATATTATTATCATTAATGGCGGTCACTCGTAAAGGTGGTATGCATGGGATAACACAATCACACTATCTTGCTCACAGTCACACAATCACACTAATCAGTGTGTAACAATCAGGGATCAGTGTGTTACAGTCAGGGATCAGTGTGTTACAGTCAGGGATCATTGTGTAACAGTCAGGGATTAGTATGTTACACTATGTCAGGGATCAGTGTGTTACAGTCAGGGATCAGTGTGCTACAGTCAGAGATCAGTATGTAACAGTCAGGGATCAGTGTGTAACAGTCAGGGATTAGTATGTTACACTATGTCAGGGATCAGTGTGTTACAGTCAGGGATCAGTGTGTTACAGTCAGGGATCATTGTGTAACAGTCAGGGATTAGTATGTTACACTATGTCAGGGATCAGTGTGTTACAGTCAGGGATCAGTGTGTTACAGTCAGAGATCAGTGTGCTACAGTCAGAGATCAGTATGTAACAGTCAGGGATCAGTGTGCAACAGTCAGATATCACTGTGTTACCATCAGGGATAAGTGTGTTACAGGATGTCAGGGATCAGTGTGTTACAGTCAGGGATCAGTATGTTGCACTATGTCAGGGATAAGTGTGTTACAGTCAGGGATCAGTGTTTAACAGTCAGGGATCAGTGTGTAACAGTCAGGGATCAGTGTTTAACAGTCAGGGATCAGTGTGTAACAGCCAGGGATCAGTGTGTAACAGTCAGGGATCAGTGTTTAACAGTCAGGGATCAGTGTGTAACAGTCAGGGATCAGTGTGTAACAGTCAGGGATCAGTGTGTAACAGTCAGGGATCAGTGTGTAACAGCCAGGGATCAGTGTGTAACAGTCAGGGATCAGTGTGTAACAGCCAGGGATCAGTGTGTAACAGCCAGGGATCAGTGTGTTACAGTCAGGCATCAGTGTGTAACAGTCAGATATCACTGTGTTACCGTCAGGGATCAGTGTGTTACAGGATGTCAGGGATCAGTGTGTTACAGTCAGAGATCAGTGTGCTACAGGATGTCAGGGATCAGTATGTTACACTATGTCAGGGATCAGTGTGTTACAGTCAGGGATCAGTGTGTTACAGTCAGGGATCAGTGTGTCACAGTCAGGGATCAGTGTGTAACAGTCAGAGATCAGTGTGTTACAGTCAGGGATCAGTGTGTCACAGTCAGGGATCAGTGTGTAACAGTCAGAGATCAGTGTGTAACTGTCAGGGATCAGTGTGTAACAGTCAAGGATCAGTGTGTTACAGTCAGGGATCAGTGTGTAACAGTCAGAGATCAGTGTGTAACTGTCAGGGATCAGTGTGTAACAGTCAAGGATCAGTGTGTTACAGTCAGGGGATATCTCCAGAAGGACTGGGAGTGGAAATGTAGTCAGGGTTAGTCAGCTATCAGAACTAACACACTGACTTTATATAGGCAGAATCGATGTAGCACTAAGAATTATTTGTATTTGTATCTACTTATTGCTCTAAGCAACAGTCAGCACATATACAACTCAATGATTAATTGAGAATAGCCATCACACCTAATTGCAAACCCACAATCAGTAAAAAGTTTGTTTGAGGTTTATATTGTGATGAAAGAATGATTTCCAAAAAGAAATAAAATTTCCAGATGTTTCTATGCTGAATTATTGAATGCCATGTTGCTGTTCACTGAAACTGATGTCTGTTATTTCACGTCATATTGGTGGCTGCTGATGTTATGAGGTGTTTATGGCTAAAAGCAGATACATATACAGTTAATAAAGATTTATTATCTTTATTAAAATGATTATTATTTAACTATCTTTATTAAAACTATTACAAGGCACTCCCATTTTAATATATTTAATTGAGACCTGGGCATTACGTTTATCACACTCAATTCATTTCAATTTTATTTGTTTAGCATGTTTAACAGTTCAACACTGTCACAAGCAGGGCTGTATGAGACATTCTCAGTCCTTGAAGATAAGCACATATACAGTTGCTTTTGATCCTTAATGGTACCAGATACCTGCATGATCTTTTTTAGAAAAACTGTTTCAAAATCCTACTAGTCCAAAACACTGAGCTGTCTGGTAAAGCACAGGCCAACAGGTCTAATCATGTCAAATACAAATAGCATACATTCAGATATTCTTATAAGATGAATCAGGTTTTACATATTTACATTATTCTCTTAATTTCATGATAAATATTCCATAATGCCACAAGACAATGCTGCAGTTTCAGAACATAAATAATGCAACATTACCATTTTAACTGGGCTTGTGAGCAGAGAACCAATTTCATCATTTATTTACGTCAGACTAATGTTCACAATCATGATTAACTAAATTAATTTATAATAATTTACACTGTGAAAATAACAAACATCTTTTTTTTCTCAGAAAGGGTTTCAAAGTGTTACAGTTTATTAGATAATTAATAAATAAATAAATAAATAAATAAATAAATAAATAAATAAATAAATAAATAAATAAGAACCACCTGTTTGTATATGTATTTTTATTTCTTTAAAACACATCTTCTGTACGTTTGGAGCACTGTATTAATATTCTGTTACATCCATAATAGGCAGGACTAATAGTTCGCTTGGTGATTATAAGTGAGATGCAGTAGAAGATATTTAAAGCTGGATTGAGCCAGTTTTCTTCACTTTTCAGCAATTATGTCTCACACACAGACACACACTCACACTGCAGTGTGCTGCTCAGCTCTCTCCCCCGTGCCTCTCATTTCTCTCTCTCATTGCCACTGCTCACTGAAACACAGAACACTCATTAACAAAATCTTACACACGTGTGGGATCTTTAGCTCTCACTCTTCCTGTAACGATGCTTGCAGAACCAGAGCACCAGAGGGAGCCATCACCCGAATATTGACATTTGCAAACTCACTTCCTGTCTTACTCGGGTATTTAAGCAGCACGCTGCCTATTGTTCACTGCGAAGTATTGTTCTCTCTAGTGGATTACGTACCAAGCCTTGTTTATTGTTCCTGATTGCCTGCTACTGTTTTCTACGAGTCTCGGTTTTGCGATTTTGGTTTCTGTTCGCTAGTTCTTGATTTTCCGGTTTTTGACCCTTTCGCTTAGCCATATCGATTCCGATTCTTGCCTGCCGTTTTGTGAATAAAGATCTGCATATGGATTCTACTACGCCTGCCTCGAGCGCGTCCTTACGGAATACTTCGCCTTCAGAGAATCCAGCGGATCCTCGTGCACCTTAGTTCGCCAAGGACATATGATCCGGTTCTACCAGGACCAGGTGGAGGCGTTAAAAGCCACCAACGCGCTGCTACGACAACGACAATCTCCCGCCGCAGCTCCAGTTCCGCCTCCGCGCAGTGAAATTCCACGCTTCATGCTGCCAGAAAAGTTTGATGGTGCCGCGGATCGATGCCGGGGTTTCCTGCGCCAGTGTGACAACTTTTTCTCTCAACAGCCGGAGGTATACTGCAGCGATAGCGTCAGATGCGCATTCCTTTTATCTCTGCTGACGGGCAAGGCGCTGGATTGGGCTTCGGCTGTGTGGGATTCGGATCCTCAGGTCAAGACCTCAGCTGATTACTTCGCGAATCTGATCAGGGAAGTGTGTGAGTACCCGGCAGGAGGTAAAGACATTTCTGTCCTATTACTGGAATTACGCCAAGGGACTGATACAGCTGCTGATTTTGCTATTAAGTTCCGCACGCTCGCTGCTCAGTCAGGCTGGAATGAGGCGGCATTAATAGCGGTGTTTCGGGAAGGACTTACTAGAGAGCTGAAGGCGGAAATGGCGTGCAGAGACACTGATGTTACTCTCTCCCAGTACATATCCACTGCTATTCGCCTTGACAACCTGCGGCGCCAGCATCGTACTCGCACCCCCACACCTCGTTCCTCACCACGTGGCACTATGGAATACCACAGCCAGAAGGAGGAAGTCACCGAGCCTATGCAAGTGGGGAGGTCTCGTGTTTCTGAGGTTGAGCGCGAACGCCGTGTGCAGATGCAGCTGTGCTTCTACTGTGGACAACCAGGTCACAGTCTTCCAATGCCCAGAGAAGCCTGCCACATCCCAGAGAGAAGTCGTGAAGCTGGTTTCTAAGGTTTCTCTTCCTGCCTACGTCCTTCACAATGAGACTCGTTTTTTCGTCACAGCGCCGGTTGACTCCGGATCAGCAGTGAACCTGATAGGCCGAGCTCACGGACCAGGTTGCTGTCTATCAACTATCCCATGCACTCCGCCGTTAAGTCACTGCCATAAATGATCAGCCCATTGGGGAGGGCCTTCTTACTCACCACACACCTCTCATGGAGGTTCATATCGGATTATTTCACAGAGAAAGACTGAGATTTTTCGTTATTTCCTCACCATCAAACCCTGTCATCCTAGGCCTTCCCTGGCTTCCCTGCTAGCCCAATGACTTCACTGCTGAAAGACAAGCCCAAGAAATTAAAGTGGACTGATCATGCCAGAGCTGCTTTTCAGAAACTTAGTTTTTCTTCCGCTCCGATACTCCGTCATCCTAACCCTGAGCTGCCGTTCGTAGTGGAGGTGGACGCTTCGAGCTGTGGGATAGGGGCCGTGCTTTCTCAACGTCAACCAGAGTCCGGAAAACTGCATCCTTGTGCCTTTTTCTCCCGAAAGCTCACACCGGCCAAAATGAACTATGACGTAGGGAACCGGGAACTACCATCAATAAAGGCTGCCCTGGAAGAATGGAGGCACTGGCTCGAAGGGGCCCGCCACCCGTTCCTGGTCCTTACCGATCACAGAAATCTGGCCTATCTTCGGGAAGCCAAGCGTCTCAACCCACGGCAAGCTAGGTGGGTGCTATTCTTTACACGATTCAAGTTTTCAGTCTCCTACCGCCCCGGGTCTAAGAATGGGAAAGCAGATGCCCTGTCGCGAATCCATGAAACCCTGGAGCCACCATCCAGCCCAGAGCCTATCCTTCCACCATCTGTCCAAGTAGCTCCTGTGCAGTGGGACCTGATGAGTGAAATTGAACGGGCTCAATCGACAGAGGCTCCCCCCCAACATGTCCACCGACCAAAGTTTATGTACCCACAGGTTTCCGCCAACAAGTGTTATGATGGACCCATGAGAGCCTGAGTTCAGGACACCCCGGCACCCGTAGAACCATTCAGCTGGTACGACAAAGATTCTGGTGGCCATCGCTCAACCACGATGTCGAGGAGTTTATCCGGTCCTGCTCGGTCTGTGCACAGTCCCAAACGAGCCGTCAGCTACCAGAAGGTCTACTTCAACCACTGCCAGTTCCACACCGACCCTGGTCTCACATCTCAGTAGACTTTCTCAGACCTCCCTGTCTCTCAAGGTTTCACCACAGTCATGGTTGTAATCCAACGCTTTTCCAAGTCCTGCAAGTTAATCCCCATGAAAGGTCTGCCTACTGCCATGGAAACAGCCACAGCCATTTTCCAAAACATCTTCAGTCACTATGGTTTACCCGAGGACATTTTCTGATCGGTTTCTGAACAGTTCACATCTCGTGTGTGGTCCGAGTTTTGCAAACAACTCGGGATCAATATCAGCCTCAGCTCTGGGTATCACCCCCAGTCCAATGGCCAAGCGGAGCGGCTTAATCAAGGAATTGGGAGGTTCCTAAGAACATACTGCAGCCGTGAGCAACACCGTTGGAGTGAGTTTCTCCCCTGGGCTGAGTATGCCCAAAACTCATTGCGCCACTCCTCGACCGGCTTAACTCCCTTCCAATGTGTATTGGGCTATCAACCTCCGCTCTTTCCTTGGTCCGGGGAACCCTCGGATGTGCCTACAGTTGAAGACTGGGCAAGACGTAGTCAGGAGGTCTGGGAAAGAGCCCATGTTCGTCTCCAGAGAGCGATCCGACGACAAGAGCTCCAAGCTAACCGGCGTCGGCGTCCCCACCCAGGTTACCAAGTGGGTCAGAAGGTGTGGCTTTCTACTAGGAATATAAAACTAAAACTTCCTTGTCATAAGTTAAGCCCCAAGTTTGTTGGCCCGTTTAAAATTCTACGCCAAGTTAATCCAGTTTCTTTCCGCCTTGAGCTTCCAGCATCATATCCTATCTCGCCTACCTTCCATGTCTTTACTCAAGCCCTTCCACAAGCCTCAAACCACTGGCCCCGCTATCACTGAACCTCCCCCACCACTGGACATTGATGCCTACCAGATGCGCACCATCCTGAATTCCCGTCGTCGAGGTGGCCACCTTCATTATCTGGTGGATTGGGAGGGTTACGGCCCAGAGGAGCGTTGTTGGGTTAATGCACAGGACATTCTCGACCCCTCGCTCACTGAGGAATTGAGGGGGGGGGGGTTTCCGTAACGATGCTTGCAGAACCAGAGCACCAGAGGGAGCCATCACCCGAATATTGACATTTGCAAACTCACTTCCTGTCTTACTCGGGTATTTAAGCAGCACGCTGCCTATTGTTCACTGCGAAGTATTGTTCTCTCTAGTGGATTACGTACCAAGCCTTGTTTATTGTTCCTGATTGCCTGCTACGTGTATGATCTTTGCCTGCTACTGTTTTCTACGAGTCTCGGTTTTGCGGTTTTGGTTTCTGTTCCCTAGTTCTTGATTTTCCTGTTTTTGACCCTTTCGCTTAGCCATATCGATTCCGATTCTTGCCTGCCGTTTTGTGAATAAAGATCTGCATATGGATTCTACTACGCCTGCCTCGAGCGCGTCCTTACACTTCCCAGTTCCAGAGGATTTATGTGCAGATTTGTGCATTATACACTCTATATACAGCTGTATAAATAAAGCTATATGCTTATGTATTTACATGGTACTTGAGAAAGAGGCAGTAATTAGAGATGGAGAATGAATTACAGAACACAGTTAATAACTCCTGTTAGCTGTTCAAGCTGGAGATGGCATGGGGGGAAAAAACTGTTTTTGTGCCTAGATGTTCTAGTGCACAGAGATCTGTAGCATCTTCCTGAAGGGAGAAGTGCAAAGAGGTTGTGGCCGGGGTGAGAGGGGTCTGTGGTGATGTTACCTGCCCGTTTCTTCACTCTAGAGTTGTACAAGTCCTGAACGTTGGGCAGGTGTACACCAATGATCCATTCTGCTGTCCTAACGGTATGTTGCAGTCTTCTTACAGTGTCAGCAAAACAAAGGGAGAATAATATAAGAATGGTCTGAATTGGCACAGTTCTGTCCACTGGATCAGATGTGGTGCTCAATTTAGTCTGAATCCAAATACCTGGACACAAACCTATGATAATAGGCAGTCATCCCCAGAAACTGTCTCTCCTCCTAATTGTGCTTTAGTCTCAGCAGGCTAGTCAGTGCTATCTAGTGTACCAATGGTGAATGGTGCATTTCGAGATAATTACTTCTTCTCTATGATCTTTGTTTTTTTTTCCTCCAGGCTTCGGATTATTCAAATACACATCATTATATACAACAAACGAGCAAATTGCATTTCCTGTGATGATTACTGTATTTATCCAGCTTTAAGGACCTAAACGAACGATTCTTTATTTTGAATTTATTAATTTATAAGTTAATGACTGTTTTACTGACATTCACACATAATTCACATAAGTTTATCTTGATGTTTTCGATGTCACTTCTCTTATTTCCGGGTAAATTGTGAAAAAGTAAACTGATTTATTCATAAAACAACATATTTGTACATATTTGAAAATAAAAAATGGTTTGAACCGCAAGTATATTTCCACAAACTAGAAAATAAACAGTTTTGATTGTGTCCTGCTCTCGGATATAATGTATAATGCGCATTTTGTACCTTTAGCATTCTTTAAAAAAAATCGTCCCGAGTTCCTAAATGAAAGGGGCGTTTACTTTAGTTTTTCCTAATCGGAAATAACGAGTCAGTAGAACGGAGCAATAAAAACAATATTGTGAAACAGTCCGTGTCCAGTTTGACCAGTCACTTTGACCTCCAACATGTCCCTGAGTAGCTTGCCTAAAGGTTCATAGAATATGTAAAAATTGATAAAATCAATAAACCCCGATAACTCGATAAATCCCGCCCCTTTTCTGATGTACCGAAATCTGACTCCAGGACTAATCTGACTCTTCCGCGAGTGCACGCGCATCACACAGTTTAAGACCGTGCATGGAAGCGTTACATAAATTAAATCTATAAGCACAAGTTGAAGTAGATTGGATAAAGTGTAAGGAAAACACATGGCCTTTTAATCTGGAAGCTGAGGATTTGACAGCGTTAGGAATAAAGCTACGATGCTGCCATGTAGTAAAACCGCTGTATAATCTATCCTGCTGCAGGACGATGTGAGCTGTAGACATTTATTATTAGTGCAGCTGGTGTTTCTGAGTAAAGCGCTCTTTAATATTTCCCATTGCACATGCATATGAATGCCATAAAATACTATTATTTAATCACATAAAGTCAATACAATGTCAGGTCTCTGTTTTCAGAATGAATATTACCTTCAATAATCAAATATGTTCTGTCTTTTTTTTTCTTTTTTTTTTGAAGAGTCTTCTTCAGTCTTGCTGAGGACATCAGGGTCTGTGTCATGGGACTGTCAGGATGCTCATAAATAACAGAATCCATATGAATGAAGGAAGTCTGACAGTAATAACTGATTTAAAAAATAATCACACAAAAATATCATTTGGTCTGGTTTATTGTAATAAGCTATATGTAAATAATACATGTTACTGATAATATAACACGAGTAGCTCTTGATTGTATTAAAGTAGCTCTCAGTATGAAAGGCTGGAGAGCCTGGAGTTGGAGATTGATATGATTGTGGTTGCCGCTTGGTGGTGTTTTGTTTGTAAAGTGTGTACAGAGCCACAGGGGTTCATTTTTGAGGTTAAAGGAATGTGCTCGCTCGGGCTTGTGGAGACACTGAAGGAATCTCAGTCTATCAAGTGAATAGGGTTTTTTTACCGATAGCAAATAGCTTTTTCCCTCAGCAAGCAGCACACATCCAGTCAGATACTCATCACCGCGGGTATTCTGGGGGTTTGATCTGTCTAAAATGCGCGTGACCATCACCTCATTACAGCCTCAGCATTAATCAATAGACTCCATCAACATTTAAAAACGCTTTCAATACTGAAACGTGTTTATTTTGAAATGCCTTTTCGCCAGGGCGTAAAAATGGGAGTTGGCTTATCACGTTCTCACGTTTGCGCTTCAACTCGCCCGTCCATGTCAAGTTTGGGCAGGTAGATGGGACACGCCCAGCCAGGTGAGTCAACCCGGAAGTAGCTACAAGGGCTAGCGAAAATTACAATAATGCGCTTTTAAGCAACATGAGAGCTGAGAAGTCTTGATAACGCGTGGAATATTTATTTGATTGCTTCTTCGGATGGTGGATTAAACAAAATGATGTGGTTACTTTTTGGACTGCTCCTGGCTCTGACTGCAGATACTCCAGGTGAGTTAAACACACATTTATCTGGAAGCTAACAGCTATAACTAACAAACTCTCAGACCAGGTCATGCTTATTGGGTTACAGGCGTGCTCGAATTTCACCTATTAACCCCTAAAATATAAGTTTTAATTTCTTATTTATTTCCCCCAAACACTAGATAATTAATAATTGGATAATTAATAAATAATTAATAATTGGAAATAATAGCGTAAAACATTATGGAGTAGCATAACGACAGTCCAGGACAACTCTTCACACGCAAACGTTATAGAGAACCTTTCTAAATAAACTTCTTGAGTCAAAAGATAATTGTAGATTGTCTTATACCTAAATCAGATTTCTGAAAACGAGAAACCCTGCTGTAATAACTATATATTATTTCTTATGAGCATTCATTTCTAGCAGCTTATCCACAAGCATGGGTCCTCAGGTAGATTCAGCCCTTCAGTCATGGAACTGAATCTTCATGATGAGATCATCAGAGAGAAATCAACACGTCACCATCAAAAACAATCACAATGATCTGATAATGCAGCCAACTACATCAGTAAATATGATCGGGCAGGCATGTATGGAGGACATCTGTAGATCATATAACACTGCACTGATCTGGTGGTTTAAAAACACTGCTGAGGTCAAAGCAGTCTGCTGACCAGCAGTAGCCCTGTGATCAGACGCTGTCCACTGAAGGGCTTAAAAATGTGGAAAAAAATGTGCAGTCAATTACATACAAGAACAGATGTATTATAATCTCTAGATGTACAACCATACAGTGTGTTAACAAAATACACACATGAACAGTGACTAGGTGTTTTGTTTATACAATAATATCTCAAATCTTTAAATGTTTCTTATGCTGCTTTGGAGGTTCATGTGTGTGATTATCTGATGTCAGGAAGTCGTCAGACCGGAATGTCTGCCATTGCAACTGTGTGGTTGTGTTTTTGAATGTCATGCTGTTGAACTGTTCCTTATGCCTTTCTGTAAACAGGACTTATTGTGTTGCAGTTTGTCTGGGTCTGCTATGTATGCTGTATGTTCTCATGATTGTGACAAGCTTTGAAGTTCTAATTGGTATATATATAATATGTGTGTGTGTGTGTGTGTATACACGCACACGCACACGCACAGAATTAGCAACTATGATGAGTTGTGCTACAATGTGTGTCTATGTACACACACACACACACGGGTTGGACAAGTGTGAAGTTTGAATTAGCAGAGCAATAGTACAACTGTGCATAAAATATTTAATTAGTCATTCTCAAGACGAATTGCTACACCATACTAATAAATTATAGTTGTTTCAGTTTATTTGTCCAGTCCCTGTACGTGTGTGTGTGTGTGTGTACATCACTTATGCAGTTTTTATGCAATCAGTATCTCTCAAGCCCAGACTTGTGAACAAACTTGTGTCTCTGGACAGGTGGGATAGCAGTAATATCTGATTTTCCTGTAATACTTAAAGTTCTTTCTAAGTCATTCATTTTTAAGCTTTTGTGAATTATTCATTAACCATCTGGCATCTGTGTAATGTGTACAGATGAGTACCTGCTATTCTTTATCTACTGAATAGGTGATTCATGTTAATGTACAAATTATACAACAGTCACCTAATCAACTCCAAATGGTGTACTTCTTTGAGTATATGAATGAATGGAGTATTTCAGCTGAAAATGCATCCCTTTTTATTCTTCCAGAGGGAAAACCATTAACTGTGACCACTAACGATTACACCAAAGTGATCATAAGCAGACCAGCAGAGGGTCCTAACTGTTCTGTGTGTGTGGGTGAAGACTCCTCACAGGCTTGTGGTGCAAAACAAGTCATCGCTGTATCTCAGAGCACTCAGGTGAACTTCACCTGCAGCAGACCTCAGGACATCTTCACTATTGAGATTAATAGGGAATTTGGTAAGTGGCAACAAAGGGGTTTGCTAGGTGGTGGTATTTCCTGTTTCCTCAACTTGGGTTTACTACTAGTTATTTTAGTTATTAATAGTTATTAGTTCACGCTATTTTCAGGGACTATATCATGTATGTAATATATCATATCATATATTGTCTGTGAATCTCTGAATGGTGGGAGACCCAATAATGTATCCGAATAATACAGACAGACAGATACATAGATTATCTATCCAATAATCATACAGGAAATCCTACACCATTTAAAATATTCTGCTCGCCATTTACAGCATTTGATTCTGCTCATGCTGTAAATGTGATTGTTGTCTTTTTTGCTGCTATTTTTCTAAATGTATTGGCTTGCAGTTGCATTGCATAACTGGTTAGGAAATGCTAAATCTGGCTCCACTCTCTCTTTAAGATATGTCTATGTCTAAAAACCTTATACTAGACCACTCATCACGCTCGTCAATCAGTTTATAGATGTATATTTTATACCATTTTACATTTTGTCTTTGTTGCCTGTATGCATATGCACAGTTTATGGGCTAAATATGTATGTATACACATGGGTAATAAATAAGACCTAAGCTATAGTATTTCTGTGAATTTCCCACTGTTCTGTTCAGCTCAGCGTTTAAAACAATCATCCCATCAGAGTTGGCTGATGACACTACAGCTGTGGACCTCATCAGATATCAGTGATGAGTCAGCATACAGAGAGGAGGTGGAGCAGCTCACAGAGTCATGTAGAGACAACAGTCAATCTCTTAATGTTAATAAGACAATTGTTGACTTGGAGAGGATCCTGGACTAGAGCGAGCTAACAGGAGAAAGTACTGTGACACCAAAATCAGACTCCACAGCAGATTCTTCCCTGAGGCAGTCAAATCACTCAACACCCTTTTGCCTCTTAATGCTTATGAGTCAAACTAACCCAGCATGATTCAATACTGCTGCTCACTTTACAAATATCTTCATTTAAATTTACATTTACGTTTCATGGTCAGAGGTTGCTGGTCCGTTTTTTGCATTGAAGGCAAGCGTCAGTGTTTTAAAACTGATGCAGGAAGCTACTTGAGGGAATGGAGAGGCTAATTGGTGTAATGGCAGTCGAGGTAGACCTGTCATGAGCAAGGTGCAGTAGTCCATTCTTGACAATGGACTGAACAAACATCTGAGTGGCCTGAGGGAAGGGTGTTGTGGATACTGTTAGGATATAACTTTGCCAAGTAAGTGCGTATAGAGGGAGAAAAGAACCGAGTACTCAGCCTTGTGGGACACCAGTGGAGAGTCTGTGTAGATAGATGTTGATCCTCTCCATGTGACCTGATATGACCTTCCAGGAAGGAAGACCATTGTCATGCGGTGCCACAAATTCCAAGACTCTTGAGGATGTTCAAGAGAGCCTTGTTGTTGTTGACTGTGTCAGATGCTCCTGAAAGATCGATGAGGACAGATGACAGATTGCTGATTTAGCAACATGTAGTTTCTCAGTGACAGCTAAAATGGGAATGTGCCACCTTGAAGCCAGAGTGGTTGGGATCTTGGAGGTTGTTCTGTGTGAGGTAGAGAGACAGTTGATTGTAAACAATGTGTTTAAGAATTTTAGAATAAAAAGAAAGAAGTGATACCAGTCTGTATTTGCTGAAGTCTGAGGGATCCAGAGCAGGTTTCTTCAGAAAGGCACTAACCTGGCTCTCTTGAAGGTAGTGGTACATAAGCAGAGATCATGGAGCCATTGATGATTGTAGTGAAAAGGGCAGGGGGTCTTGTTAGATGGTCTGGAGCACTGTGGAAAGGATTGGGGTAGGCAGGTGGTAGGATTGCAGAACAAGATGACTTTTTTTTTTTTTTTTTTTAGGTTAGAAAAATATGGCAGTAAAGGAGAAGGGGAATCCTGGATGTGTAGTTTAGCTGCAAAGAAGGCGAAGTCTTCAGCAGGGAAGACGGATGTTGAGAATGTGGGCATTCCCTGCACTACAGAAAAAAACATGTTCGGCAAATACGAGCGATGAATGAATAGGTAGTGCAGGTTGTGCAGGTACTTTGCTATCTAATGTGTAAAAACCTGGAGTCTCATTTATTGCCTCTGCAAACGCATAGATTTCTTTGTAAACGCTTTTTACACAGAGAATGTGATTGGGTACATGTGCATGTGCACTTTTCTAGTGGTAGAAAAGTGTAATCGCAGGTCAATTTATTTCAGGTGCTCTTATTTTTCTTTTTGTAAATCGTATCAATGAACTCAAAGATGACAGATGAAAGGTAAAGTATTGTCTTTTCTGGCAGTTGAAAAAAAATTGGACATTTGATTGTTTGCATGGTTATATGTGTGCTGTCATATTGAGGTTTAATTGACTGTTAATAAAAGTGACCAAATAAATAGTTTGTTATTCTATTTTCTGCCACAGTATCTCTACTTCGTTTCGTTGTCAATAATTCATCACCTGAGACCTTCTGACCTGCTCCATGCTTTCAGTAACAGGCTAAGTAAAAATGTGATGTGAAAGCATGGCTGTTTACCATGTATGGTGATTGGGGGCATTTCTTTATGTGAATGAGTGTGGCTGTGTTTGAGCAGATCAATCCAGAATGTGTAGAATTTATCAGCATCCCTTGGGTACAGCTGTGTATTTGCACCTGGGATAAATGCCAGTTGTCAAAAGACCCAGTTTCACATATTTGACATATTTTTTCATTAACTAACATTTAGTATATCTTGTTCCTCTTAGATTGCTCGAGGACGTGCAGCTATGATTCCATACAAGCAGACTGGTCCACCTTCCAAGATTTCAACAGAACCTTTACATGGGATGTGAAAGTCGCATCTTCCAAGTCATTTCAGCTAGAGTTTCCAGCTCCGGGAATGAGACAGATCCAGTCATCAGAACAATGTCCTGGCAAACACGTTTACTCCCTCTTAATGTATTTACGGTCAGGGCCTGTGAACCTCGGCAAATTCTGTCAAAATGGTACAATCACTCGCATCCAGATTGTTTGGAAAGGGCGCATAACTCTGGACATTCCCAGAGAAACAACCCTGAGCTCATTTGCCATCAAATACTCGGAGGCTGTTGGTAAGGAATAGCAGTGCACTCATTCACTCACACTTTAGACCATTTTATCTGGTCTGATCCGAAGCCTATCCCGGGAACGCTGTGTGTGTGGTGGGAACAGATTTAATTTTAGTTTGAATATTCACACTGCAAAGGCCCTTTTAAAGAGTTAGCGTCAATGATGTATATGATATGATAAGCTGTTTATTAGGTTTATTTGATCTGTAATATAGATTTATACCCCTTTATACACTTTAACACTCATAATTTAATTTAATTAAACCAGTAGGTTGTCAACACAGACAATGAATGAATGAATGGACAAAGGAATCATTGTTGCGTCTAAATTTTTAGTTCTCTTTTCTGTAGGTTCAGCGTTGGCTATAGATGCCGTCTTTCCTCGTGGCCAATCGGACACAGACTTCCTCAGTGCCAGTGGCCTCCCTGCTGATTACACAATGACGTGGAACTTTGTGTTACCCCCCAAGCATAACTTCACAGTTGATTTTGTGAAATACAACATACCAGCATGCCAAAGCAAAACAGTGAAAGTGATCTACAAGCAGGCCAACATGGCTGCAGTTGAAAAAACACTGTCTGATAACCAGCCTACTAATTATCTAGGAAACTTCAACTTGTCTCTGAGTAACTGTGATGTCAAGAGTGCTGGAGGTCCTGATGGGCTCTTTCTCCACTTTAGGGTGTCTGTGTTCAGGGGTGGATTTCCAGGTAGGAAAATATTTTTCATGTGTGAACACAAATTACTTTTTAAAGTTATTGAATTATTCAGAATTAATATCTGTGCCAGTGGCAGTGTATTTTGCAGGCTGGATATTTGGTACAAATATGTTGTTGTGTAATATATTACTATATGAATTATAAGTGAAATACATTCTTATCCTGAGCATGGTGCGTGTGATTAAAGCTCGTTGTTCTCATTTTATCCTGTACAGATTTGTGCATGGTGAATCTTCAGAGTGATAAAGGGCTGAGTCTTCAAATAGTGAAGAAGAATCAGGACTCTTTCTGTGAGTTTGGTGTTAATGCAGTGGTGCAGGAGAAGATTGAGGTGCCAGCAAACTCCAAAGCCAGCCTGTCCTTCCTGGACTGCCCTAAGGACAGTCTTATTCTCACAGCCACTAAGACCATTGGTAACCGTAGATCTTCTCTTATTTGGTTGAAACAGTGAGTGAAAGTGTGTGTTTACAGTCAAGCCAGTAAATGAGAAGTTTATATGTTTAACTATGTTTCTCACTTTTATCTGCTATTTTGGTATATTATCTGGCAAGTGGTATTTTGGGCCATAATTAAAATAATGCTGAATAGATGTGGACAATATAATAATAATATCATATCACCAGTCTTAGAATCATTGCTCTAATACATGACATTTACCTTGATGTATGGATTTTCTCACATGCAAAACAAATCTGTAAGCAAAAAAGTTTTTATTTAATTTCTACAAAATAAAATTATTTCCCAGATTCTAAAAAAATGGCATAGAAAGTAAAAAAAAAATGCTGTTTTAATGTTTTAGGTGTAAATTGTTTATAGGAGCAAAGGACACAAGAAGACAACTAATCAAATTTACATGGATTACTGCACTTTTATACCCGGGATATACTGGAGTCTGAGTTGAGATTTATGTTTACATATGCAGTGTGCAGCTGATGCCCTGATCCAGAGAGATGTACAGAAGAGCTTTCAAGTCTCAGTCCAGTTACACACAATTTAATGAAGCTTATATGAGACATATTAATGTTGTTTAAATTATGACATTAATATTAAACATGAAACAAAGAAAACAAACCATGACAAGCCCCTATACAATAAAAAATTTCAAGTCAATGTTCACATGGTCACAAAGCAGAAAGTGGAGAGGAGAGTGAGAATAGAAGTCCTTTTCCTTCTATAACTATCTACTGTATGGTCAAAAAGTGCAGCTGTGTAAACAGAAGATTTTGAAATTATGATTGTTAAAGTCATTTCTGAATTCATTATAGTTTTAGCTTGAAGTCTGTTCTGTTGAAATGATCAACTATGGAGACTTGAGTGAAAAACTCTTCATAGCAGATGCCATTTTAAGGCTGCAGTAGAACCAGTCATTGAATCAAACTAAAGCGAGAAGTGATTATTAAGGCCCTGCATGTTGCAGTGTTGCAGTGACATGATGTTTATATGATTTCGATTAAATCCTGTCTCTTTCATGATCTTTCAGAGTGCAGGAGTTTGTCCTCGTGTCCAGAAGCTGGGACTCTTCTCACCATGCCTGTGTTGGATTCGTGCCTGCCTCCGTCCCTCAGCCAGGTCACCTGGGTTCTGAATGTTCCAGAGCAGGGCAGCGTGGAGCTGAGCTCACCTCAGGGCAGCTTGCATCAGTCAGTACCTGGGGTGCAGGAGTGTGACGGCCTGCAGTCTGTGCTGGTCTCTGCGGCCAATGGCGTCAACGTTGGCCGTTTTTGCTCTGCTAGCAAAGGCATCATTCAGAAAGTTCAGATCTCCTCAAACATCACAGTTACTGCCACTGCAGATGAGGATAAGGACCTAAGACTAGAAAAAGCACCGATCCTCAATGTGTCCTTCAGTTCAGAGATCACAGGTAGGCTTGAGCTTACTGATCACTTGGTTTGATTTTATTTACTGTCGTTATAACGCCTCGATCTTTTTCTCAGATACCTTGATCTACACCGTCTCGCCACTTATCTCAACCCCCGCACTCCTCATGACACCCAACTGGCCCGAGCCAATGAAGCCGGACTCCACTTTGTCATGGATTGTAAATGTTCCAGAGGAGTACAGTGCTCAGTTGAGCTTCAGCAATGTCAGCTTGCCAGTGTGTAGTTCCAGTCACGCTGAAATTAAAATTCAGGAACGAGGCTCGAATGTAGAGATGGGCTTCAGGGAGGACCAGCTGTTGGTTAATGAACACAACATTTTGAGGAGCTTCAACCTCAACATGTCCAACTGTGAACCTGAGCAAGGCAAATTTGCTATTCTCAGCAAGATCTCCTTGCAGAAGCAGTCTGGTAAGATTTTATAATTACAGTCTGTCTGAGATTTACTGAATGAAGCTGGCAGAGGTCAGGAAGTTATAACACTGTTTGTTTATCTTATAGGAAAAGTGCTAAGCATCATTTTGGGTGTGGTTGGAGCACTGCTGGCTCTCGTAATCATCCTTCTTATTGTAGTTTGTGTGCTAGTAAGGTAAGTCACAGGTTTTCTCCATTGTTCTATACATTTTGATTACAATATTGATATACAGGGCAACATTGGGTTTCATTTATTAGTCTTTTAGTCTGTGTAAATGTTCGAGTCGCCCAAACCAAACCAACACGCCTGTCCAATTTTGGAAGCATTGTTTTCTTCATACACAGGCATGTATGTTGAATGCTAATCACCCACAGATTACCAGGTGTGTGCACGGCACAGCTGATTTGCATTTGCTCATGCCCAGAACTCCAAAAAAAGGCAAATCTCACACAGCTGAAATGAGTATACAGCAAAAAGCACATCTTTTTTAAAAAAGCAGGGCGTCTCCGTGGCCCACAGCCGTCTCATGCCAGCACACAATGATGTCAGTGATGGCAGGCATCACAAAATTTAACTGTGTAATCTGTATATAAAAGTACATTAGCTGTTGAGTCAACACTCAGGAGCACAAGTACATGTGGGATATGAAAGTATGGGATATTTATGAAATAACAAATTTCTTGTATAAATGCTTTTTTATGAATAAATCCTTGTAAATGGTTATGCATTAAGGGCTTAAACTCAGTATTATGTTTGTTACGCAAAATTGCTCATGCCAAACATCTTAGAGCACCTCCATCACCTGAGTCGTGTCTGTACAGATTCACACTCAAATAAGATCTGACTTCTGTTTTACCAACAGAAAAAAGAAGCAGAAGATGACCAACAGGTCCTCCATCTACATTCCCAAAGGAGTTGCTTCTCTTCCTGGTGACGTCACTTTCCCAAAAACACGAGCTGACAACGAGTCCCATGTGTACACCTCCATTGATGAGACCATGGTGTACGGGCATCTTCTGCAGCAGGACGGCGGCCCCGGACACTTCAACGGCCATCAAGTGGATAGCTATCACCCCTTCACCAGCCCCATGGACAAGACCAGTAAGGATTCTGGATATGATCAGAATGTGGAGCGAGGACCTGACAGGGACATGTACCGGCCTTTCTTGGCTCCATCAGAAACCTTTATCCCTTCCAGGCCTCGCACTCCACTGGGGCATGTGGACTCACTGGAGTATGAGGACCGCAGGATGGTGGATAACATACTGTATACGTTCAAAACCCCAGGTGATGCGAATCCAATCCGTCTCTCTGCTGCAGAACCAGTGCTTCTGCCCGAGCCCGAGCCCGAGCCTGAGCCCGACTCCTCACTTGAACCTGAGCAGTTTGATCAAGAATATGATGAGGCCCTGTAGTACAGGGAAAATGAACCATGAGACTCAAGGGCTGAAATATTGGACTAGGATCAGACAGTACATTTGATTTCTGATGGGAAACTATGAAAGAACCTGCTGCTCCTGAAGGTTAGAAAAGCAAGCAGCTTTTCACCTGCATGACCTCCAACAGGCTGTCAAGATGTGTGTGTGTGTGTGTACACCTACACACAGACACACACAGTTCTCTGTGCTTGTTTTATGGACATTTTAAAGAGAAACTATGCAGAATTTTCTGCTTCTGTAAAACCTGTTTTTATTTGTGTAGTTTTTTTTTCCAAATTAAATCTGAGTAAAACTCTTTTTAAGTAAAAATCTGCTTGTTCATAAATTCTCTTCTGTGCAAATGAAATGAGATGTGTCAGGATTTAGTTTTATGTTTTGGGAAATGTTTTATTTGTTTGTTGTTTGTTTCTGATTCAGACTTCATCTCTAGTCATGCTGATTTATTTTGTAATGTTTCATTGCTTTTCATATTTTTAAATAAATTTTAAGTCTTAAAGTAGACGCGTGAAACAGCACATTTCCACTTTGTTTCCTTCTATTAGACTTGAACTGCGTCAGTGTAATAAACATTTAAAGCCGCATTTGTGTTCCAGAGAAGATGAAAAAAACAGTCATGAGCCTTTTTTCAGAACCTTGTTTTAAAGAACTAAACCACACACAGCTGCTGTTTCCTTCATCTGTCAGTCACTTAATATGAAGCAGAAGAGCAGAGGTGTTGTATTGTGGTGCTGAATAAAAAACACCTTTTTTAAAATGAAAAAAATATTTATTTGAGATTTCAAAATAAAAAAAGAAAAAATCCAGGTAAGAGATGCTATGCCAGGAAGCCAACTTTCATCCTTTCTTTTCCAAGACTCTCTTCTTTTTGCAGCAGCTCCATCAGAGGTCCATGAAGTATCTTCCCCACTCGCTTTCCCGTCTAAACACACACACACACACACACAGAGAGAGAGAGCAGTCATTACTTAATTCTAATGCTCAGCTAAACTCATACTAGTTTCTTTCTAGCTGTATCCATCCTGGGATGAAAGATTTCCCAAATGAAACAGAAATGTCCTTAATGAAGAGTGTAATGTATTTCAGCTGATCCAGAGAGACCTACAGAAGAGATTTAGACTCTCAGTCCAGTTAGACACAACGTTAATGAACAGTTTGTGAAGCATATAGGAGACATATTAATGTTTAAAATAGGGCATTAATATTAACAAATCAAACAAAGAAAACAAGCCATGACAAGCCCCTATACAATAAGGCAAATTTCACATCACTGTTCACATGCTCACAAAGCATCTGTACAGAAAGTGGAGAGGAGAGTGAGAAAAAGTCATTTCCCTTCTATAACTGTCTACTGTATGGCCAACAGGTACAGCTCTCTTGGCCTGTATTTCAGTGTGTGTAATTTGCCCACCTCGGTCATTTCAAAGATACTGTCTGGGTCCAGACTGCCTCCTCCAAGCTTCCGTACACACGTCACTGTTCCTCTGTGTGTGACTGAAATTAACAGACTGGCCACTGAGCAGGCTTTCTCCTGCAGGGTCGCGTCCACTACGTGCCTGTGTCCGATCTGTTACACACACACACACACACACACACACACAAACTTCTTCATGCTCTGCTCTTTGCATTTTTTTTTTTATCTGCTTCCAATCTGCCAGATTCATCTAATCACCTTTAGCAGAGGCATGGTGAGTCGGTGTTATGATGCAATCCACTGATACAGAACAATGAGATGAAGCGATTATTCGGCTCCGAGTTCCAAGTCAGGAACTTGTGCTACATTCAGCTAGCTCGAGTTCTCTAACGTAAACAAACCTGACATCAGAACAACGTGGAGGCATGCAGTCAGTCAACAACCAAGAGATTTCCTTTCACGACATTTTCTGCGTGATGGATGCTGGATTTTTACTGCTGTGTGGCTTGTTTCTCATGTAAGTATGTGTAAACATGCAGCTTTGGAACAGCAAACATAATGGTGACATTTATAAGCAAAGATGAACATTATACATTATTTTTCTAGGCATAATTCATTTCAGTAAGAACTTCATTACATTTAGAGACTTGCCATAAATATGTCTCTCTGGATTCATGTTCTGAGCTGAAGCACTGGAAGACTTTTACATCGGATTAAAACATCGGCTTGGATCTTTTGGAATATAATGGATTGCAGCATTAGTGTGTTACACTAGGTGTGTAACACTGGAGCTGTAGTTACAGCGCCTCAGGCACTGCTACAGAGCTCATGATGTTTCTGAGAATCATGCTCAAAGATATCGGAAAAAGTTTTGGGAGAATTTATTAAGGTATCTCTTTAATTTTAAGCTACTGTACACCTGTAGTAGATTTTGTTTACAATACTGAAGCTCTGTTTTCAGCAATACACACAGTTTTGCACTGTTTGAGTGCTTATCACTTTTCTGTCATAATATTTCAGTAAGCGATCATGGACACAGTGTGTAGTGTGTAGTAGAGTTTTGTAGATGCGTACTTTGCTCAGAGTCACAATGCAGGGGACGTTTTCCACGTTGAGACGCATGCAGTCGTACGGGTCATCAGACAACTCTATCTCCTTCCCTCCTTCCTCGTCCTCCGATATGTGAACTCTGGGAATCCTGTCGAGTCAAGCCACAAGTTTTATTATCTATATTGAATTCTATATGGACACGACAGTGACACACCATTATTTTCTCCCTCAAACTACATGAAGATATTTTGTGGTGATGAATAGGGATCTGAGTCACTGTACAGTAATTCCCCATTTATCGTGGGAGTTACGTTCCAAACCCACCCGTGTTAAACGAAAATCCGTGATACACGGACTCCACCCCCAAATGCTTTTTTTTTTATTGTTTAAGCCGTAAATGACCCTCCCACACTCTTTAAACACACACAGAAAACATTTGCAAGCATATAGCGAGATGGATTTGGGGTAAATTGGTAGAAATATCACATTTATAGTGAATACTGTATGTATGTATTTTTCTTGCCGGAAGCCTTAGAAGGTGCAGTGTGTTTGGGGGCATGATAGGGCTTGCAGCAAAAGCATAAAAATACAGCGTACACAGAACAAAACCAGACACTCGGGACAGTGACACACGAAAAACTGTGATGGTGGAGAATTCTGCTTCCCTTTCTCAACTGCACTCATAGCCAGCAGCCAATCACAGCTGTGATTATATGAATGGGGCATTCTGATTGGCCGGACTCGTTCCTCCAGCCGTACTGTATTTAGATTTTCAGAATCCCCGCATCGCGCTTTCCTAAACAATGCTACGTCTTCTTATTAACATTTTCCTTCTTTTTAATGAATGTTTATATTTTGTAATTAATAATTATATTTTATTAATAAATGACCTCATTTCAACATAAAAACAATTCACTATAAGTTTTGCGGATACCGCGACATACCGGAAAAATACGCAAAAAAAAGTTATGTTCCAAATAAAAATCCGCGATATACCGGGACCGCGATAAATTAACCGCGATATAGCAGGGGATTACTGTATAAACATGAAAAACATCAGAATCAGACCTTATACTCTTGTTTTTTATCTGATTAAAAATGTTATCAGTGCCTGAGGTTCTGATAAAAATGCTACTTATTTTCATGGAGGACAATTCGCTATGGATATGTTTCAAAAGCAGCATGAGCTGAAAGAACATAATGCAGATTTTAAAAATAACACAAAATTAAAAAACTAGAATTAAAGTGTAAGGTGACTCAGTATTGCTGCTCTCAAGGCTCTGAGGTATTGTGTAGTGCTCCGTCAAGGTGATGTGTATACGTGTTTCTGTGTGTATTTTCAGTCTAAAGCATCATCATTATACAAATCAGGTAGAACAGTGAGAATCTCTGTTCCTCATGCTGCCTTTACAGCCAAACAGGATAAACCAAATACTGAGCCAGTGTGACAGTGTAGGGTTTTATACCGTGTGTTGAAAAGAGCTGCTTTTATGGAGATGGACATCGCGTCAAACAGGTTTCCATCACACTGGAGGAGCTGAAAACAGACAGAGACAGACATCAGCATGAGAAAAAGTTAGGATTTTATACTCACTCTGATTTACTTTGTTCTTTCTCATGCTGCAATCGACCGGAGTCCAGGAGGTATTCCTCCTCATTCCCAGTGTTCCCAGTGTAGGGTCTGGACCCTGACCAGTAAAAAGTGTTTACTGAAGATGGATGGATGGATGGATGAATTGGTAGGTGGATGGACAAACGGAAGGATAAATAAATGGATGATTAATGGATAGATGAATGAATGATGAATGCCTATAGATAAATGAATGAATGAATAAATGAATGAATGAATGAATGAATGAATGTCTCTCCCTCCCCTACAGTAAGTGTTATCCACCTCTTCAGTCTCTGTTAGATATTTACTATATTTGTATAAGTGTAAACTCATTTTTCTCTCAGATCAGGTTTATCTGTTTTTCCTCCACAGTCAAGTTCAGCTGAGCTGCTGCAGTGTGTCTCTGCTGCAGGGCAAGATTACTGAAGTGCCGAGGAGTGAGAGCTCACCAGTACATCGACGTACAGAACCCAGCAGTGTTCTCCAGGGCAGATGGAGAGGCTGCGCAGATCCACACTGTGTCTGTTATTAAAGACTTTATACAGACTGTTGCTCAGCTCCATCCCCAGCTCCTCACCCCCACGACCCTCGAACTCTGGCGTGGCGTTCGCCGAGCTGAAAAACAGCAGGAAATCAGGGCACTAAAGAAAGCAGCATCTGTGGAATACATTCATCTGAGGACTAGAGCTGGGCAAAAAGACTAATAACACCAACATCATCACTACATAAATTTCTGATACAAGACCTTTTTCCTGTTTCTGTGTTTTGAACAAACACTTACACACTCAGACTGGAGGCAGCGGGTATAATGTCAAAGTTTTATACTGTTTTAAATCTTTACACTTCTAAAATATTAACATTATTAGATTTAAAAAAATGTTTTCAGTCTTAATTGATGTAGCTGAATTAAATGCAGTTAGTAAAGCTATACCTCACGACACTCATCAGGTATCACACACACAGAAATCACTTCTAATGCTATTGTAATATCACCGAAATAAAATCTACTTTCATTTCATCGAATGCAAGTTGAAACGTCCTGCATCCTGTTAGTTAAATATTTACCTACCAGTCAACAAAGAACTCCAGATAACCCTCGTCTGGAGCCATGGGCCTTGGCCTCCCGATCTCAGCTTTTATTCCCACAAGGATGTCTGTCAGTCCCTGGAGCAATACAAAACTCACTAAGACACTGACTCAGCCTTCAGAACCTGCTTTACTACATACACATACAGTATAACAAGCAACATGCTAAAGACTGAAGACCATTCTGAAACGAAATCAGTCACTCTGTCCTGAGTGATCCAGCTTTTTCATTAGTGTCCACACGAACATTTACTGTGGAACTGAAGCGGAAACTGGGGATCTGGCCCAGAAATGAAGCAGGAACTGAAGTGGAAACTGAACCGGGAACTGGGGATCTGTAGCACGATGTGAAGTTGGAACTCAACAGTGATCTGTAGCTGGAAGTGAAATGGGAACTGAGTAAAACAGAGCTGTGTCTAACATGTGAACACACATGTAGCTAAACATACTGTCTACTTACTGACCATTCACCTGAGTCCAGCAGAGATACGGACATGTTGGTGGATTATGTGGTTATAAAGGTGTATTAGAGGAATGTCACTGCTGGGCTGAGAAACTTGTAACAATTTATCAGGTAAAATGCTGAGGTAAAAGTGTCTGAAGGAGGTTTTTTGTATTCACTCACTGATGCTAAAAACAGCCTTCATAAGACAAATGGCCTGCATTCAGTAACTGGAGTGCGAGAGCTCCAGTTAATGTTCACATCAAACATAAGAATGGAATAAAAGAGTGATCTCTGTGACTTTAACTGTGATATGGTCATTGCTACCAGATAGGCTTTTACCAGTTTTTCAGAAACTGCTGATCTCCTGCTGGGATTTTCACACACAACAGTGTGAAAAACAAAACAAAACAAAACATGCAGTGAGGCACAGTTCAGAGGCTAAAACACCATGTTTATGATGAGAATCAGAGGAGAATGATCAGACTGGTTTGGGCTGCCAGGAAATCTACAGTAATAAGCACTCTCTGCAACCATGATGAGTAGAAAAGCATCCTCGAACTCGCAACACAATACCACACGTATGGGTTACAACAACAAATGATGCAGTCTGATTGAACACCTGTCAGGATGAGGAGGCTACAGTGGGCACAGACTCACCCAAACCGGCCAGCTATCTGGCACCAACAACCATAACATGGTCAAAATCACAGAGATCTGAAGCTATTGACCTGAATATCTCCATGATGTGAAGAACTGTGCTGCAGACACGTGATTGGCTGACAGGATAACGGCATGAATGAGTAGGGTTACCGGTGTTCCTAATAAAGGGGCCAGACCTGTACAGGACAGTGTTTATGATTACAGCGGCAGTTCTGAGGTACAGGTGTGTGTGTGTGTGTGTGTGTGTGTGTGTGTGTGTGTTGAACACATCGCAGCTAGGAGAGAGCTTTACCAGTCTGACTTTAGCTGATCCGTCTGTGTTGGACACCACGTCTGTCTCAATCTCCATGTGTCTGTAGTCCTCACATCCTCGCCCGTCCACTCTTAAATCATCCTGTCCCCAAACAATACACACACACACACACATGCTCAGGACACACTGCTGGAAAGCCTAATTAGCACCAGTTAGCTAACAGCACATAATGATCATCACGGCAAGAAAACTTCATGTATGCTAAAAGGATTTATAGCATTTAGATCAGGGCCCTTAAAGGTATCCTAACTGTCTAGTTAAAGAGTTATATCTTCACTTACCCGAACTCCATGCATGATATAGACTTTCTCCGCTTCGCTAACTTGTATAGTAGCCATGTTTCAAACTCTCCACGGGCTCGGAGGCGGAAAACCAAACGGCTCCCTACTAGACATGCAGTGCACTAGGTAGTGTGCAGGAGCTGTTATTTCACAGTCTCTGTAGTGCACTTATGTAGGGAGTATATATCGATTAAAATTCAACCGAGACTAATTGCGTCATCAAAAAGCACCGAACGTATATAAACAGGCACAACAGTGGTCAGGGAGCCGAGATAAAGTACAGCGCTATTTAACTTAATGACGTGGAAACGATTTTTATTAAAATTTTGAGGATTTGAATAAAATGCTATATTATTATTAATGAGGCTGTAAAAAGAGGTGCTGTACAAAAACTTAGCACAAAATCTTCGCTGTTAAATCTTGGTGTAATCTTTATTATTATTAAACAAATAAAACAGCCAAAACAAATGGTCTGTTAATCTGTGGATCTGTTAATCTGTGGATCTGTTAATCTGTGGATCTGTTGGTCTGTGGATCTGTTGGTCTGTGGATCTGTTCTCATCATTGGCTTTACATGAGAAAAAAACACATCCTATCATTTCAGATCTGTAATGAAAACACATAAGATAACATAACACATCTCTTTTAGTAAACTCGGCGAGATCATGTCTTCTTATAACCCAGATACTGAGACTATAATAAAGAAATAAAACAGGATTTCCACCTAAAAATACATCACACCCCACTCTTTACAACCTGTGAGTTATGGACACTTAAATTGTGTCCCTTATTACAAATACATCCATGTTTACTACAGGTATATTATACCCACTATATTATACACACTATACAATACACCCTATATTATACGCACTATATTATACACACTATATTGTACACCCTATATTATACCCACTATACAATACACACTATACAATACACGCTATATTATACACCCTATATTATACCCACTATACAATACACACTATATTATACACCCTATATTATACCCACTATACAATACACGCTATATTATACACACTATACAATACACGCTATATTATACACACTATATTATACACCCTATATTATACCCACTATACAATACACGCTATATTATACACACTATATTATACACCCTATATTATACCCACTATACAATACACGCTATCTTATACACCCTATATTATACCCACTATACAATACACGCTATATTATACACACTATATTATACACCCTATATTATACCCACTATACAATACACGCTATATTATACACACTATATTATACACCCTATATTATACCCACTATACAATACACGCTATATTATACACACTATATTATACCCACTATACAATACACGCTATATTATACACACTATATTATAGACCCTATATTATACCCACTATACAATACACGCTATATTATACACCCTATATTATACCCACTATACAATACACGCTATATTATACACACTATATTATACACCCTATATTATACCCACTATACAATACACGCTATATTATACACACTATATTATACACCCTATATTATACCCACTATACAATACACACTATATTATACACCCTATATTATACCCACTATACAATACACGCTATATTATACCCACTATACAATACACGCTATATTATACACCCTATATTATACCCACTATACAATACACGCTATATTATACACACTATATTATACCCACTATATTATACCCACTATACAATACACGCTATATTATACACACTATATTATACACCCTATATTATACCCACTATACAATACACGCTATATTATACACACTATATAATACACCCTATATTATACCCACTATACAATACACGCTATATTATACACACTATATTATACCCACTATACAATACACGCTATATTATACACACTATATTATACACCCTATATTATACCCACTATACAATACACACTATATTATACACCCTATATTATACCCACTATACAATACACGCTATATTATACACACTATACAATACACGCTATATTATACACCCTATATTATACCCACTATACAATACACGCTATATTATACACCCTATATTATACCCACTATACAATACACACTATATTATACACACTATACAATACACGCTATATTATACACCCTATATTATACCCACTATACAATACACACTATATTATACACCCTATATTATACCCACTATACAATACACGCTATATTATACACACTATACAATACACGCTATATTATACACACTATATTATACACCCTATATTATACCCACTATACAATACACGCTATATTATACACACTATATTATACACCCTATATTATACCCACTATACAATACACGCTATCTTATACACCCTATATTATACCCACTATACAATACACGCTATATTATACACACTATATTATACACCCTATATTATACCCACTATACAATACACGCTATATTATACACACTATATTATACACCCTATATTATACCCACTATACAATACACGCTATATTATACACACTATATTATACCCACTATACAATACACGCTATATTATACACACTATATTATAGACCCTATATTATACCCACTATACAATACACGCTATATTATACACCCTATATTATACCCACTATACAATACACGCTATATTATACACACTATATTATACACCCTATATTATACCCACTATACAATACACGCTATATTATACACACTATATTATACACCCTATATTATACCCACTATACAATACACACTATATTATACACCCTATATTATACCCACTATACAATACACGCTATATTATACCCACTATACAATACACGCTATATTATACACCCTATATTATACCCACTATACAATACACGCTATATTATACACACTATATTATACCCACTATATTATACCCACTATACAATACACGCTATATTATACACACTATATTATACACCCTATATTATACCCACTATACAATACACGCTATATTATACACACTATATAATACACCCTATATTATACCCACTATACAATACACGCTATATTATACACACTATATTATACCCACTATACAATACACGCTATATTATACACACTATATTATACACCCTATATTATACCCACTATACAATACACACTATATTATACACCCTATATTATACCCACTATACAATACACGCTATATTATACACACTATACAATACACGCTATATTATACACCCTATATTATACCCACTATACAATACACGCTATATTATACACACTATATTATACCCACTATACAATACACGCTATATTATACACGCTATATTATACACGCTATATTATACCCACTATACAACACACGCTATATTATACACACTATACAATACATGCTATATTATACACACTATACAATACACACTATATTATACCCACTATACAATACACGCTATATTATACACACTATATTATACACAATATATTATACACCCTATATTATACCCACTATACAATACACGCTATATTATACACACTATACAATACATGCTATATTATACACACTATACAATACACACTATATTATACCCACTATACAATACACGCTATATTATACACCCTATATTATACCCACTATACAATACACGCTATATTATACACACTATATTATACCCACTATACAATACACGCTATATTATACACGCTATATTATACCCACTATACAACACACGCTATATTATACACACTATACAATACATGCTATATTATACACACTATACAATACACACTATATTATACCCACTATACAATACACGCTATATTATACACACTATATTATACACAATATATTATACACCCTATATTATACCCACTATACAATACACGCTATATTATACACACTATACAATACATGCTATATTATACACACTATACAATACACACTATATTATACCCACTATACAATACCCACTATACAATACACGCTATATTATACACACTATATTATACCCACTATACAATACACGCTATATTATACACACTATATTATACCCACTATACAATACACGCTATATTATACACACTATACAATACACACTATATTATACACACTATACAATACATACTATATTATACCCACTATACAATACACGCTATATTATACACACTATATTATACCCACTATACAATACACGCTATATTATACACACTATATTATACCCACTATACAATACACGCTATATTATACACACTATATTATACACCCTATATTATACCCACTATACAATACACGCTATATTATACACACTATATTATAGACCCTATATTATACACACTATACAATACACACTATACAATACACGCTATATTATACACACTATATTATAGACCCTATATTATACACACTATACAATACACACTATACAATACACGCTATATTATACACACTATACAATACACGCTATATTATACACACTATATTATACACACTATACAATACACACTATACAATACACGCTATATTATACACACTATACAATACACACTATACAATACACACTATACAATACACGCTATATTATACACACTATACAATACACGCTATATTATACACACTATATTATACACACTATACAATACACACTATGCAATACACACTATACAATACACGCTATATTATACACACTATATTATACACACTATACAATACACACTATATTATACACACTATACAATACACACTATACAATACACACTATATTATACACACTATACAATACACACTATATTATACACACTATACAATACACACTATATTATACACACTATATTATACACACTATACAATACACACTATATTATACACGCTATATTATACACACTATACAATACACGCGATATGATACACACTATATTATACATACTATATTATACACACTATATTATACACACTATATTATAGTGTTATTGTACAGGATCAAGTCACACTCCAGGCCTGTAGGTGGCAGTAAAACACCGCCATTCCCTTCCACATCAGGGAAAGAAGTGTTGCTCTATCACACCATGTGTTTGAGTCCTGCAGCAGGTAAGTGAGTTAACGTTAACTAGTCATTAGTTAGTTAGTTAGTCGTGTTTACTGGTTTCAGGATGGAACTCATCCCACTGTTGTTTACTCACTCTTACTGTTAGCTATATAACATCCTCTCACCTCCTCATCTGATTGTAACACTACGGTGTGACATTGAGTTCTTCTTCAACAACAACAAACCCGGCATTTATAGTTATTGAAGAATGAAGTTTATTCTTCTTTATTCTTAATGAACATTTCGATATAGACTAGAATAAAACTGTATTACCGCGTTGCCCGATGGGACAGCTAGCCAGTGAGAACCGACTGTTAGCAAGATCCCTAATATTACTACCACTACTAGTACTGTTTCATAACTACATCTACCACTACTAGTACTGTTACCATTACTACATCTACCACTACTAGTACTGTTACCATTACTACATCTACCGCTACTAGTACTGTTACCATTACTACATCTACCGCTACTAGTACTGTTTCATAACTGCATCTACTACTACTGGTACTTTTATCACTACTACATCTATCACTACTAGTACTGTTATCACTACTACAACTAGCACTACTGGCCAGATGAGGTCATATACATGTGAATATTGGTTGTTTGTCATCATCATTTGAATATCAAAACATGTTACATGAATGAAGATGTTCTGAAGACATTTAAAACAGAATTTGAATTTTATCAGAGCAGAAAAGCTAAAAGCATTCTTATAGAAAGAATATGTGTGTGGTCAGATGGCAGCAGAAAATATTCCATATGTTCACTATATTATAATTTGCAGGAGATTGAAGCAGTGATAGTGAGTCTTCCGCGAAATAGAAACAAAGGAAAGGTGTACAGATGGAGTACTGTTTTTTATTTAGCTGTGAAAATCAAGAAGAGAAATTACACTGAAGAACACAGTGTGCAGGTAGAAAAATCAGCGGAGGTCAGTGATTGGACGTTAGGATCATTAGTGATCAGTGATTGGACATTAGGATCAGTAGTGATCAGTGATTGGACGTGGGATCAGTAGTGATCAGCGATTGGACGTGGGATCAGTAGTGATCAGCGATTGGACGTTAGGATCATTAGTGATCAGTGATTGGACGTTAGGATCATTAGTGATCAGTGATTGGACCTGGGATCAGTAGTGATCAGCGATTGGACGTTAGGATCATTAGTGATCAGCGATTGGACGTTAGGATCATTAGTGATCAGTGATTGGACGTTAGGATCAGTAGTGATCAGTGATTGGACGTTAGGATCAGTAGTGATCAGCGATTGGACGTTAGGATCATTAGTGATCACTGATTGGACGTTAGGATCAGTAGTGATCAGCGATTGGACGTTAGGATCAGTAGTGATCAGCGATTGGACGTTAGGATCAGTAGTGATCAGTTATTTGACGTTGGGATCAGTAGTGATCAGTGATTGGACGTTGGGATCAGTAGTGATCAGTGATTGGACGTCAGGAATATTAGTTCTCACAAGTTCACCACAGTGAGTCATTACACAGCGGTGGTGAGTGAACCTGCTCTCTCAGCTCATTTATCTGTAGCTGTGATGTGATCTGGAGAGCTTTAAAGACTCTAACTAACACTAACATTTCCTCTTTGCATTTGTTCCCAGGCTCTTTTTTAACAATTATTTTATTTTATTAAAGTTGCTAAAGGGGTAGAATGTAGACATGATGCTGCACCATGACTCCACTGTTTCTGCTGTTTTTGATCTTCTGTATCTGTTAGATGTTTCAGTGTTTCAGTGATATTATCTTCTGTGTGTCTTCAGGTTTGTAGACACCGAGTGCTTTGTGAAGGCCTTGTAGCCCTGGAACAGTTCTGGCCCACACAATGCTCAGTGACAGTGAGGCTCAGGAGATGCTCTCTTTCCTGCGACTGGACACGAGGGCAGACGTTAAGGGCCAGGCTACAGAGTGCATCCTCGGTCTGACAGGAACACGAGACGGCTGCCGCTACCTGCGGACCAGGCCTGACTTCCTCAAGGCTCTGGTAACGCTCACAGCAGATGTCTCTATTGCCATTGTGAAGGACTGTTACCACGCCCTGGTCAACCTGTCAGCTGACGAGACACTGCACAAGCCCCTGGTGAAGGATGCGGGTATCTTACCCATGCTGCTGAACCACCTCCTCGACCCAGAGTACGATTTCTCTGACCGCATTTGCTCCATCCTGTCCAACCTGTCCAGGCATGAAAGGACGTGTGTGGACCTGTTACACAAGCTGCAGGAGCAGAACATCGGCATGGCCAAAATAGTGGAGATTTTTTGCACCGAGGGCTTTAATAAGAAAGCGTCGCTGCATTACCTGGGGCCGCTGCTGTCCAACCTCACGCAGTTACCTGAGGCCAGGCACTTCATCCTGGACAGGGACAGGTCAGTCTCGATTAGGGAAACCGCTGGAATTTAGCAGAAGAATAATTTTCACAGGTGAAAACTGTCTGAATGTGATAGCAGAGGACCTACAGCCAGCGCTGTCCTGTGCCTTTAACAGAGAAGCTGAACAGCAGTCTTGTGTTTGTCTTCTCGCCGCAGGTGTGTGATTCAGCGGCTGCTGCCCTTCACGCAGTACGAGGCGTCGGTCACCAGACGTGGTGGAGTCGTGGGCACGCTGAGAAACTGCTGCTTTGACTACAGTAAGATTGAGCTGTTGTAATATTCTGTAACTTTCTGAGACCTCACATTTCTAGATGTGAGTTAGGGCAAATCTACAGAAATGAAGTGTGTGTTTTCTGAGTCCTTTCATATTGTGGCGTAAGAGTTCCTCTGAGACAATATATAAAAAATAAACGCTGCCATTTAGATGTTTATTTAAGCATCAGTGTTAACCTCTCTGAATAAATTAAAAAGTAAATATAAATTAAGTAATTGAAACTAAAGACATTATTTAATTCAGTTCAGTTTTATTTGTAGCATTTTTAACACTGGACACTGTCATGATGGAGCTTTACATAATAAATAAATTCAGAATAAAAATAATAACAGGATGTGTGTTTCATCATTTTGCCTGCTACATGTTTTGAAACTTATCAGTGCTATGAAGCTGTGAAAGCTAAATATATTCACAGTAAAGTCTGAAAGTTTGCTAATTAATCGATTTAATTAATTGATATATGATAGATTTAGATTGAACTCTGAGCCACTGTGAGCACTGGGCTATGGGGTATGGGGCAGGAAGGTTGGGATCTCCACGTTATTTTATTCAGGTCTTGAGTTATTTTTCTGTTTGTCTGGTCACTTGAATGGACAGGTTTTTATCCAGACCTCAGTAATAAGTATTCCTGTGATAATGTAGACTTGGATCTGTTGTGTAAGCGGAAAGTTCAGGACTGAGAGCTCTGTGGCTCCAGCAGAAAGCCACCGGGGGTAAAATCCATCGAGTTAATTTTACTCTTATTACTGTGCTGAGTGAAAGATTACAGAGAAATTGCTAGAACATTTTTGAGCACTGTGGTTTATACAGTCAAAGCTGTTAACATGAGAGGACAAGTTCATCGGGGCCTCCAGTTTGTGGAGCTTTATGAGGTGAAGAGACACTGAGGAGATGGTCAGCAGGATGCTCATGATGTTTTGAAGCAAGAAATCTTCCCTGAGGCAGATGAAGCATGGAGGCAGTTGTGCTATGAAGGATCTAAAACTGGTGGCCTTTACCACTGAGTGACTGGAACAGTGTCCTTCACTGGCATCCCGCACACTGTATCACTAACACTTCTTAAACCTTGTAGATGAAGTAGCTCGTACCCTCTGGACATTTCTTCTATGTTTTTGTGTGTCACAGGCCATCATGAGTGGTTGCTAAGCGAAGTGGATATTCTGCCCTTCCTGCTCTTGCCCCTGGCAGGTCCTGAGGAGCTCTCTGAAGAGGAGAACGAAGGTAAAACATCTCCTTTTAACTATAATGAGTGTTTGTTCCACACTGAAGCAGGATGAGGGTTTAGTTGTTTGTCAGATTGTAAGATAAAAATAATATAAATTATAGCACCAGTATTTTTACATGTATATATTTATTTATTTGTTTGTTTGGTTATTGTCCCTGTTCTGTGCCTAGCAGTAACTTCTACTGAATTTAGTTTGAAAAACTGGAATGTGTGTTTCACACTGAAATCTTGTTTGAGATTCGTTTTTCTCCTGCAGTTGCTGGTCTCAGTCAGTAGAGGGTAGTGTTAATTAAATCACTAGCAGATTAAAGGAAAACTTCACCAGCAGACTTGCACACTATTCAGCATCATCCAGGATTTATTTATTATTCTAATTATTTTTAATTCTGAGTTAAATTTAATTAGTTTAAACTTCCTTCATCAGCGTGTCTTCCTGAAGAGAGCAATGCAGCAGCACATTAGTACTTTCCCTCAGATCGGGTTCAGAGCTTGAACCTTAGCCCTGATACCCCAGTCAATACCTTCAGGCTCATCTGACTAGTCAAGCTGAGCCTCTGCCATTACGCAGCACAGCTAGGTTGTATTGCGTCAGTCAGTGTTTTTAGTCTTCACGGTTTCTGTGCTGGATTTCTCATTATGACGCTGAACATGGCTGGAAAATGGTGAGTGAGAAAAGAGCACATGCTCTTGTGTTTTTAGGAGATAAAAGTTATCACTCCTATTAAACTCCACTGTAAGTGCGCTGTAACACAGTAACCATGTGACCTCACCACCATCTCTAAACACATCCCTGATACTCCAGTGTATGTGCCTCTGGGTGGAGATTTCCTTGACTTTGTCACCAGGCAGCTTGTATCATTTTTATGTGAATCTTTGTGTGGAATATTTCCCCTTTTAAAACTGCACTGAAGTTTCTGCAGTTTAACCAAACCAGTAAAGAGAAAACTCCAGAGAGAGGCGTGACCTGATGAAGAGGATTATTTTGATGTGAAGCCCAGCATAATAAACTCAAATAGTTAGGGTAACTCAAATAGTTCCTTAATGTTCACACACTGTGATCAACACGTCATGTTACTCACTGAATGTAGATGTTTAACTGAACTCATTATTAGGAGCTAACCACTTGGAGTGGAAGAACTGGAGTGTCCTGCACTGAGCCCTGACTCTGACTCAAACCCACTGAACACCTTTGGGATGAACTGGAACACCAACTGAACCCCAGACCTCCTCACTCTTACAACATCAGTGTCTGATCTCACTAATGCTCTTGTAGCTGAATGATCACTAATCCCCACAGTCACACTCCAACATCTAGTGGAAAACCTTCACAGAAGAGAAGAGTGGAGATTATTATAACAGGAAAGAGGAAAAAATCTGCATCTCCAGTGGCTGTGGTCCAAAAGGCATTTTGAATTTATTAAAGATTTGTGTGGAAGCTGTGCTGATTGCTGGCTTGTGTGTAGGTTTGCCTGTGGATCTGCAGTACCTTCCAGAAGACAAAAGAAGAGAGGAAGACCCAGATATCCGCAAGATGCTTATAGAGACTCTACTGCTGGTAAGAAACAGCTGTTTTCCCACTTCTGCTGTGAATAGATCTTGTGCTTCAGTAAAAGAATTTGTTCAGTTTATGACGTGGATGATGTGATGGTTTGCTGATTCACTTTAGCTCACAGCCACCAAAGTGGGACGTCAGATTCTGAAGAAGAAAAATGTCTATCCTATTATGCGGGAGTTTCATAAGTGGGAGAAGGAGCCACATGTGATTTCTGCCTGTGAAAAGCTCATTCAGGTAAAGACATAACATTTCAGGTGTATGGTGTTCTGTTTAAAATGGACTCTGGGTCTGACCTCACCTGCTTATCTGAAACCCTTCAAGATTCAAGAAGCTTTATTGTCATTCCAACCACATATATCTGACGCAGTACATAGTGAAATGAAACAACATTTCTCCAGGACCTGGTGCTACAGAAACATACAACATAAAGATCAAACACAAAACAACAACATAGAGCTAGGACCGGAGTTTGTCTTAGCCACATAAAGTGCACAGTGTGCAGCTGGGTGCAAACAGAGCAAAGACAAGACAGTGCAGAAACAATAAGTACAAAAAACAGGACACTTGGCGCCAAAAAGCGCAGCGGTTGAGGTAGTGCAAATAGAAATAAACATAAATATAGCAGCGGAATGAAATATTAACAGGGTTAAGGTAGTGCAATAAGTTATAACAATATAAGTTATGTGTGTGTGTGTCCACATAGGTGAGAGAGAATGTGTGTGTGCATGTGTGTGAGAGAGACAGAGAGTTTTGTACAGTTCAGTCCTGGGTGTTGAGATGCCTGATTGCCTGAGGGAAGAAGCTGTTCAACAGTCTGGTTGTGAGGGCCCAAATGCTCCGGTACCTCTTTTAGGATGGCAGAAGGGTGAAGAGTGTGTGTGAGGGGTGTGTAAGAGTGTGTGTGAGGGGTGTGTAAGAGTGTATGTGAGGGGTGTGTGGGGTATGTAAGAGTGTATGTGAGGAGTGTGTGGGGTGTGTAAGAGTGTGTGTGAGGGGTGTATGGGGTGTGAAGAGTGTGTGTGAGGGGTGTGTGGGGTGTGTAAGAGTGTGTGTGAGGGGTGTGTGGGGTGTGAAGAGTGTGTGTGAGGGGTGTGTGGGGTGTGTAAGAGTGTGTGTGAGGGGTGTATGGGGTGTGAAGAGTGTGTGTGAGGGGTGTGTGGGGTGTGAAGAGTGTGTGTGAGGGGTGTGTGAGGGGTGTGTGGGGTGTGAAGAGTGTGTGTGAGGGGTGTGTGGGGTCGTCCATAATGCTGTTTGCTTTGTGGATGCAGCGTGCAGAGTAAATGTCCATGATAGAGGGGAGAGAGACTCCGATGATCTGCTGAAGGGTCTCGCGATCCGAGACGGTGCAGTTCCCAAACCAGGCAGTGATGCAGCTGCTCAGGACGCTCTCGATGGTCCCTCTGTTGAACACAGTCAGGATGGGGGGACGGAGATGGGCTTTCCTCAGCCTCCTCAGGAAGTAGAGGCGCTGCTGGGCTTTCTTGGTGATGGAGCTGGTGTTGAGTGACCAGGTGAAGTTCTCTGCCAGATGAACACCAGGGAATTTGGTGCTCTTGACGATCTCCACAGAGGATCCATCAATATTCAGTGGAGAATGGTCACTCTGTGCTCTCCTGAAGTCAACAACCATCTCTTTAGTCTTGTTGACATTCAGAGACAGGTTGTTGGCTCTGCACCAGGCTGTTAGATGTTGCACCTCCTCTCTGTATGCTGACTTGTCGTTCTTGCTGATGAGACCCACCACGATCGTGTCATCGGAGAACTTGACGATGTGGTTGGAGCTGTGCATTGCTGCAAGTCATGAATCAGTAAAGTGAACAGCAGTGGACTGAGCACACAGCCCTGAGGAGCTCCAGTGCTCAGTGTGGTGGTGCTGGAGATACTGTTCCCGATCCGGACTGACTGAGGTCTCCCAGTCAGGAAATCCAGGATCCAGTTGCAGAGAGAGGTGTTCAGGCCCAGCAGACTCAGCTTCTCAATCAGCTGCTGAGGGATGATTGTGTTGAATGCTGAACTGAAATCCATGAACAGCATTCATACATATGAGTCCTTACAGTCCAGGTATGTGAGGGCCAGATGGAGGGTTGTGGTGATGGCATTGTCTGTGGAGCGGTTAGGACGATACACAAAAACTGCAAGGGGTCCAGTGAGGGTAGTGGCCGTGTCTTGATGTGCCTCATGACGAGCCTCTCGAAGCATTTCATCACAATTGGTGTGAGTGCGACGGGACGATAGTTATTGAGGCAGGAAACTGTAGACTTCTTAGGCACAGGGATGATGGTCGTTGTCTTGAGGCACGTTGGGACGATGGAGCTGCTCACGGAGATGTTGAAGATGTCAGTGAATTACTGGCTCGAGTGGACGGAGAAAATAGACAGGATATACTAATTTGGTGGAAAACTCCTAGTTTTGTCGCTGTGGCACAGGGGCAGTAGTACCATGAGAGCACATTTCCATGGAAAAAAAAATGTCCCAAGGTCTGCTAATAAAGCTTGGTGTTCTCCATAATATGTGGGAGATCCCTTTTGATCTCAGTCCACAAGCAGAGCTCAAGTTATTCTGGGTTTTTACTCAGCTGTTTTAATCACACTCATAAAACATTCAGCATGCAAAGGCGCAATAGAAGCCTAATATTTACTTAGGGATTAATGGCTTTTTACTGGCCTCATGTTACAGGATTGTAGAATATATTTTCCCGTTGTGTTAGATCATCTAATTAATAGCAATCTTATAAAACTTAAGTGGTGTCTGGAAGCTCATTACTCAGGTTATACTGTACTCCTGCTACAATCAGATCTGCTTCATGTCTGTGTGTGTGTCGGGTCAGGTTCTGATCGGAGACGAGCCGGAGGCAGGGATGGAGAACCTAATGGAGGTGGAGATTCCTGAGGACGTTGAGCAGAAGCTGAAGGAACTGGATGCCAAAGAGCAGGAGCAGATTGAGAAAGAACAACAAGAGCTGCTCAAAGCAGAAAGCGAGAGGAGTCACAGCTCAAATCATGAAGAGCTGGAGCGATGACCGAGCAGCAAGACGGATACCACACACACACACACATACTCCACCTGATACTGAGCAGTCAGTTTTATAAGCCTGTCATCCAAAATTCCTCTTGCTAAGATAGTAAAGTGGATCATGTTAAATTAAAAGGTATGAATTTATGAGTGTTGGCTGGACATAAAAAATGACTCACCTGTTAAATTTTCTATACACAGATTTAGTAACATGAACATTTATCATTAAAATCCTGTTTATTCCATCTCATCTGTCTCGACTGTGGTGTACTGGACGCTGTTTATCTTACTACTGCTCATCACTTCCTCAACACAAGGCCCAATCATCCTCTATTATCTGCTGTATAAATCATTCTTTTCTCAAGGCTAATGGTGTGAAGGTATATCACTGGGTAGAGTAAGATGGTTATTTAAAAGAGGACCTGAAAAATATCACTGCATAACCATCACAACCACATGATGTTCACTTAATAGTGCCATCTGCTGGACCCAAAGTGTCTTATCTCTTCAGAAAGCACTGAGGAGTGAATGAGGAAGCAGAGTGAGTGGAGAACTTGGGTGTAGCTTTGGATTGTGGAAATAAAGATTCCTAATGAAGAAAAGAAGTAGAAAATAAAATCATTCAGGTCTGATGAGAAAAAAAATGGTTCATGAAGCACTGGGTAAATCCTGGGTCTGTTTTTATTGCTAAATAACTTTGCAGGATTAATATGCAAACAAATATGGGGATTAAGTACAGAGTAGTTAGAAAAAAATCATTGAGACTGTACAGGACAACTAGCTTCAAAATCTTAATCTAAATTATCCCATTACAGTATATCTGGCACATAGAGGTAGGAGTTCTGTCACACACAATCCCGAGCAGAAGGTCCTCTGTTCCTCCACAGCAGAATCTCAGGAGTTGTGTAGACCAGAGAGCTACAGGAAGTTCTCTCCAAAGCGTTCCTCTTCTATAAGCTCTTTATCCTGCTCAGGGTTACGAGGGATCTGGAGCACTGGGCATGAGGAGGGAATACACCCTGGACGGGACACCAGTCTCCCACACACACATTAACACCTCAGGGTTATTTGTAGTCATCATTTCACACACCAGCATGTTTTTTGGAGGTGTGAGGAACAGGCTGTGTGGCAGCATGTAACTGCTCTAGCGGTTTGTGTTGTGAAGCCAAAAGCTGACAACCTACAAGAGCAAGCTCTGAAATGTTTAAATGTGAAATCCTCATCACACATCTACTGTGAGTCTGTCACTGTGCAAAATACTGAATAAATACAAACAATATGACGGTTCTGAGAGGAAGAGCACTGCACTTTGTCTTTGTAAAGGAAAATTAATTCAACAAAAGAACTGCTCCTGCTCATCAGACTGTAACCTGAACATCATGCACGTTTGCTTACAGGAGTAATAATAAATAAGTTACGACTTTCTACTAGGACAAATCAAGGAAAAAACGGAATTCCAAGGATCTCTGAGTGACTCAAATCCACATGGCTGCTCACAGCTTTAACACTGAACACACCTTATCTTAATGGCCTCCTGGGAGCAAAGATATTTATGTAGGCTATTAAAATGTCCCTCGTTCAGATGAGATCAAGCATGTACAGTGTGAACATATCCAGCAGACAGAAAACATGATTTGCAATAATGTTAAAGTGATTAGCTTAATTACACCTAGCTGTAAAAACCTGGCTTTCCCTGACGTGTTTAAACCTGGGTGGAGTGATGCAGCGCTTCATCACACAGGAAAAGCTAACGGAGTTAACGGAGCTCACACGTGACAATGAAAGCAGAAGCATGGGAGGCAGACTTGGTGCAGGTACGCGACATCACATCATTCCTCTCACTCTGTGTTTTCTTTGGCACCGACGCAGGAGAGAAAATGACAGTTTGTTTTAAAGTGTGGCGATTAGTAGCCTACTGGCTCTGGAGTCTTTCAGCACATAACTGACAGGTACAGTTAATCTTCAGGCTGCTCTCGGCAACGGCTGCGATCCCTCAGCGGAAGACTTTCCAGCAGTCGAAAAGGGGAAATTACCTCGAGAGATCTTAAACTTTTTGAGGAATATGGCTGGCTAATATATTCTTTTGACAGCAGCCAAAGGAGGCGGTTTGGAGCTGTCGAAATACCAATTATCATCGGACTGCGAGAATGTGGTTTGGAACAGTAGCCGATACGAGTGGTTAGGTTTCCGGTGCAAAAAGATGACCTGTGAGAAAATCATTGGAGAGAGTTGTGCTTTCCTAGCCTGACATCCGGTTCTAACACCAGACTAAATCAGTTCTCGGTGAACATCTACTTTAATTCCTGTCTTTCCTAAGGATGATAACAGTCAGTAGAAGCTGTTTTCGCTGCCTTTACTTTCGAGCCCAATGTTAAAGCCCAAAGTGGGATATGTTTCATGTGATCAGGACTGGACACTGCTACTGCTTCACTGCCAACAACATGGGAAGTGTCCTGTAATTTAATGTGTGGTGTATTAATAAGCTGATATAGTGAACTACTATTAAAAGTGATATTAATAAACACCCTGTCACGAGTGCTTTCGTTATTCTGTCCGGTGGTCTGACTGCAGATTTCAGTTTGTCTTGTTTGTCATCTGTTTGACGTCAAAAATAAATTCTGATTCTTTTCTGGACAAGGAAAGGAAAGGAAAGCCAAGACAAGCCTGTAGGCACGTCTACATGTTGCTCTGATCAAATGCATACACAGCAGGTAACAATTGTCTTGAGTGAAGGCAGACATTTTACAGTTTTGAAATGAAAGCTTTTAAATCAGTGTGAATTACATAATCATTATTATCTTAATGGCATGCTGTAATCTACACTTCCATTCATTTATCACATGCTCAGTGGCACAGAGGTTAGCGGTGCTGCCTCACAGCTAAGGGTCTCTGGTTCTTGTCTGGGTTTCTGTTCTGAGCTTCATGATTGCATGGGTTTCCTCCAAGTTCTCTGGTTTCCTCCTAATGTCCAAAAAATAATCGATTCGATGTTGGCAGCAGAATCTCCACACTGTCACTTATTTTATGCTAAATTTTCAACAGGTTTAATGTTTTATTCATATTGCCTGATTTTTTTTTTTAACTTAAGTCCACAGTTCAGAATTCAGAACCAATATCTTTAGAATGAACTTTTCACCAAGAACTTTCAGGTCTTATATTACTCTAGAGGTTGGCCAATCTAAATGCTATAAATGTGTGTGTGTGTGTGTGTGTCTTCGTGTGAACACGGAGCCTTGTGATGGACTGGTTCAGTGTTATTCAGGGTTAAGTATTCCCAGCACATCACCAGTGTTCCCAGCATAAAGCAGTTATTAGAGATGAAGGAAAGTATAGTACTGGACTTCAGCTCTTTTACTGGTTCAGAAAACTCAAAGGTCCCAGTCATTTAGTAGAGGGTTCCCATTCGCTGTGGGAAGATGAGCTCATTTCAGTAGTAATTTGATTAATTATTATTGTAATTAGTTTAAATATGATAGAGACAGTTTCTCTATCCTTCTGCCTGCTGAAGAACAGACTCTCTCTCTTTCTCTCTCCACCTTCTGACTGATGAGGTGGTAAATCAGCTTTAAAACAATGAAACAATCAGTACTTCAGTCCCATTTATTAGTAAAGCCACATGTGTCTCAGGTAATAGGACTTCCTCTGATGGTCCGGTGTTGAACAATTGTTGAGTTTAAAGTAGGCCTTCTGGTGTGATTAGGTGCTCTGGTGTGCAGTGTGTGGGTCGGCTGTGAGGAGGTATGACGTTGAACAGGTGGTAAGAATATTAACCAGGAAGCACACAGAAACCAGATGGACGCGGGCCACTGGAAACAGACGCCTACGCTTCATACAGTGGGACAGAAATAATGAGGAAGAAAAACAAATTATGTGAAATCAGCCAAATTCAAGCTACTACCTAAATAAACGTCCGGCTGGAGAGTCGTCATGTACTGACAGATCTGTGAGCGAGAAAAGGGTCTGGGGTCTTTGATATTCGTCTTCAAGTTCATTTCCACTGCTAAAGAGGTTACTAAAAACATACTCTGTGATAGTCCATGGAGATATCCTGCTAGCAACAAAGAAAACATCCGTGACAACTATATGTGACAGGCATAGAGACCTAACATGGATGTGTGCAGGCCACAGACTGTGTCCTGTGTCATTGCCAGCACGTTTCTTCAGCCTCTGTGTGAAGCTTTCACTTACTTTAGGTTTAAAGAGATTTGTAGCAAAGAATTCTTTAATGAACGAATAAGAAGCCCTCACAGCAGGACTGCCAAACTGAGCAAAACTCGACCAGCTGATGAAGCCTCTATCCAGCTACTAATCACAATAAAGGTAAATAGGACTTTTTTCCACAAGTACATACAGACAGGTGACAAATTAAAGGAAAAAAACAGCACGTACTATAGTGTCTTAGTAAGATCCTGGACCACCATGAGCTACCAGAATAGCTTCAGTGTGCCTTGGCACAGATTTGTCTCTGGAACTGTACAGGAGGGATCAGCAGCATGGTGTTATAATAATGGTGGTGGTGAAGAAGCTGTCTGATCGGTCAGTCAGTAATCTCCCATAGCTGTTCTGCTGGGTTGAGATCCGGTGACTCTGAAGGCATTATTTTCATACTCATCAAACCTTTTTTTAGCCCTTGGACCCTGCAGATGGGGCAGATGTTACTCATCCTGAAGAGAACACTCATGTCATGTTTCATTACAGGATAACAGAGTCAGTCAGAATAACTGTGGACTGATCTGACTCGAAGTGAAGAAGCTGACCCAAACCATGACCATAATTTTCCATCCATCTGTATATGATGTGAACTGTACACCAGGACTGCCCCGAGCCTCTGAGGTGCACCTCTCAGTCCTGATGTGTCTACACTCTACGTTACTGTAGTTGCTTACTGATGCTGTATAAAACCTATGAAGAATGTATACCAGCAGTAACATCACCTAAAAACTAAAACATTTTGCTTGTGTGATATTATCACAATAAGATTTGCTTAGAAATGTACTTCACTTTTATTTTAAGTTAAGTTAAAGAGCATTCTCTACAAACACACAGGTTTTTCATTCGAGCCTGGTGCCAGTGGACCTAACTCTCAGAAAGCTGGATTTCTAAATTCTACATTAAATGATATATTTCTCAATTTCCTTTCACATTTGACCTCCATTTGACACGTCCCATATCATAAAGGTTGCCATTCATAAATCATGCTGTTAGGGCTTTCAGATCCAGCTCCTGTTTCTTGCTCTGTGGGACTCTGCCAAACAGATCCACTTCATCGCCACCTGGCAATTGCACAAGCTCACTGATTCGGATATTCCTGCAACCCCAAGCGATCAAACTTACTGCTTAATGAGGTTTTTTTCTCATTCTCTAAAGTCAAATCTAAACTTTTCACATATGTTAACTACAATATGACATTTGATGGGGTCAGTTATCACATGGGGGAAGATGAAGAATAAAACAGGTTCTACTCCAAACCCTAGCACCCTTCTTCTGACTGATGAAAACTAAACTGTAAATTAGTGCATGAAATCAGTCATGTCAAAGGCACAACATGAGCTAATGTCATTATAACCATCTTAGATCGGCAGTTAAATGCTGAATGGCTATAACTCTTTTCCTTAAAAAACAGACTTTGGTGAAAGGGAAAAGAAACCCAAAAAAACAAAAAATCACTAAAACCAAACAAACATAGGGCATAGGCATGTCAGCTCTCAGCCAACTTGATGAAGACTTGTGTCTTTGTGTACTGATTGTGTATTGATTGTGTACTGATTGTGTACTGATTGTGTACTGAGTGTGTACTGATTGTGTACTGAGTGTGTACTGATTGTGTACTGATTGTGTACTGAGTGTGTACTGATTGTGTACTGATTGTGTACTGATTGTGTACTGAGTGTGTACTGATTGTGTACTGAGTGTGTACTGAGTGTGTACTGATTGTGTACTGAGTGTGTACTGAGTGTGTACTGATTGTGTACTGAGTGTGTACTGATTGTGTACTGAGTGTGTACTGATTGTGTACTGAGTGTGTACTGAGTGTGTACTGATTGTGTACTGAGTGTGTACTGATTGTGTACTGATTGTGTACTGAGTGTGTACTGATTGTGTACTGAGTGTGTACTGATTGTGTACTGATTGTGTACTGAGTGTGTACTGAGTGTGTACTGATTGTGTACTGAGTGTGTACTGATTGTGTACTGATTGTGTACTGAGTGTGTACTGATTGTGTATTGATTGTGTACTGAGTGTGTACTGAGTGTGTACTGATTGTGTACTGACTGTGTACTGAGTGTGTACTGATTGTGTACTGAGTGTGTACTGATTGTGTACTGATTGTGTACTGAGTGTGTACTGAGTGTGTACTGATTGTGTGCTGAGTGTGTACTGAGTGTGTACTGATTGTGTACTGAGTGTGTGCTGATTGTGTACTGAGTGTGTACTGATTGTGTGCTGATTGTGTACTGAGTGTGTAATGATTGTGTACTGAGTGTGTACTGAGTGTGTACTGATTGTGTACTGAGTGTGTAATGATTGTGTACTGATTGTGTACTGAGTGTGTACTGAGTGTGTAATGATTGTGTACTGAGTGTGTACTGAGTGTGTACTGATTGTGTACTGAGTGTGTAATGATTGTGTACTGAGTGTGTACTGATTGTGTGCTGATTGTGTACTGAGTGTGTAATGATTGTGTACTGAGTGTGTACTGAGTGTGTACTGATTGTGTACTGAGTGTGTAATGATTGTGTACTGATTGTGTACTGAGTGTGTACTGAGTGTGTACTGAGTGTGTACTGAGTGTGTGCTGATTGTGTACTGAGTGTGTACTGATTGTGTACTGAGTGTGTGCTGATTATGTACCGAGTGTGTGCTGATTGTGTACTGAGTGTGTACTGAGTGTGTACTGAGTGTGTGCTGATTGTGTACTGAGTGTGTGCTGATTGTGTACTGAGTGTGTAGTGATTGTGTACTGAGTGTGTACTGATTGTGTGCTGATTGTGTACTGATTGTGTACTGAGTGTGTACTGATTGTGTACTGAGTGTGTACTGATTGTGTACTGAGTGTGTACTGATTGTGTACTGATTGTGTACTGATTGTGTGCTGATTGTGTACTGATTGTGTACTGATTGTGTACTATGTGTGTACTGAGTGTGTACTGATTGTGTACTGAGTGTGTTTTGATTGTGTACTTTGTACTGATTGTGTGCTGATTGTGTACTGAGTGTGTACTGATTGTGTATTAAGTGTGTATTGAGTGTGTAATGATTGTGTACTGATTGAGTACTGATTGTGTACTGAGTGTGTACTGATTGTGTATTAAGTGTGTATTGAGTGTGTAATGATTGTGTACTGATTGAGTACTGATTGTGTATTGAGTATGTGCTGATTGTGTACTGATTGTGTTTTGATTGTGTACTGAGTGTGTGCTGATTGTGTACTGGTTGTGTACTGAGTGTGTACTGAGTGTGCTTATTGTGTACTGAGTGTGTACTGAGTGTGTACTGAGTGTGTACTGATTGTGTGCTTATTGTGTACCGATTGTGTGCTTATTGTGTACTGAGTGTGTGATTATTGTGTAGTAATTGTGTACTGAGTGTGTGCTTATTGTGTACTGATTGTGTACTGATTGTGTACTGAGTGTGCTGAGTGTGTACTGAGTGTGTACTGAGTGTGTGCTGATTGTGTACTGATTGTGTACTGAGTGTGTGCTGATTGTGTACTGAGTGTGTACTGAGTGTGTGCTGATTGTGTACTGATTGTGTACTGAGTGTGTGCTGATTGTGTACTGAGTGTGTTTTGATTGTGTACTGAGTGTGTACTGAGTGTGTACTGATTGTGTACTGAGTGTGTGCTGATTGTGTACTGAGTGTGTACTGAGTGTGTACTGATTGTGTACTGAGTGTGTACTATGTGTGTACTGAGTGTGTACTGATTGTGTACTGAGTGTGTTTTGATTGTGTACTGTGTACTGATTGTGTGCTGTGTACTGATTGTGTGCTGATTGTGTACTGAGTGTGTACTGATTGTGTATTAAGTGTGTATTGAGTGTGTAATGATTGTGTACTGATTGAGTACTGATTGTGTAGAGTGTGTGCTGATTGTGTACTGATTGTGTTTTGATTGTGTACTGAGTGTGTACTGAGTGTGTTTTGATTGTGTACTGAGTGTGTACTGAGTGTGTACTGAGTGTGTACTGATTGTGTACTGAGTGTGTACTGAGTGTGTACTGATTGTGTACTGAGTGTGTACTGATTGTGTACTGAGTGTGTGCTGATTGTGTACTGAATGTGTACTGATTGTGTACTGAGTGTGTGCTGATTGTGTACTGATTGTGTACTGAATGTGTACTGATTGTGTACTGAGTGTGTGCTGATTGTGTACTGAGTGTGTACTGATTGTGTACTGAGTGTGTACTGATTATGTACTGAGTGTGTACTGAGTGTGTACTGATTGTGTACTGAGTGTGTACTGATTGTGTACTGATTGTGTACTGAGTGTGTACTGATTGTGTACTGAGTGTGTACTGATTGTGTACTGATTGTGTACTGAGTGTATACTGATTGTGTACTGATTGTGTACTGAGTGTGTACTGATTGTGTACTGAGTGTGTACTGATTGTGTACTGATTGTGTACTGAGTGTGTACTGAGTGTGTACTGATTGTGTACTGAGTGTGTGCTGATTGTGTACTGAATGTGTACTGATTGTGTACTGAGTGTGTGCTGATTGTGTACTGATTGTGTGCTGATTGTGTACTGATTGTGTACTGAGTGTGTACTGATTGTGTACTGAGTGTGTACTGATTGTGTACTGATTGTGTACTATGTGTGTACTGAGTGTGTACTGATTGTGTACTGAGTGTGTTTTGATTGTGTACTGTGTACTGATTGTGTGCTGATTGTGTACTGAGTGTGTACTGATTGTGTATTAAGTGTGTATTGAGTGTGTAATGATTGTGTACTGATTGAGTACTGATTGTGTATTGAGTATGTGCTGATTGTGTACTGATTGTGTTTTGATTGTGTACTGAGTGTGTACTGAGTGTGTTTTGATTGTGTACTGAGTGTGTACTGAGTGTGTACTGATTGTGTACTGAGTGTGTACTGAGTGTGTACTGATTCTGTACTGAGTGTGTGCTGATTGTGTACTGAATGTGTACTGAGTGTGTGCTGATTGTGTACTGATTGTGTACTGAATGTGTACTGATTGTGTACTGAGTGTGTGCTGATTGTGTACTGAGTGTGTACTGATTGTGTACTGAGTGTGTACTGATTATGTACTGAGTGTGTACTGAGTGTGTACTGATTGTGTACTGAGTGTGTACTGATTGTGTACTGATTGTGTACAGAGTGTGTACTGATTGTGTACTGATTGTGTGCTGATTGTGTACTGAGTGTGTACTGATTGTGTACTGAGTGTGTACTGATTGTGTACTGATTGTGTACTGAGTGTGTACTGAGTGTGTACTGATTGTGTACTGAGTGTGTGCTGATTGTGTACTGAATGTGTACTGATTGTGTACTGAGTGTGTGCTGATTGTGTACTGATTGTGTGCTGATTGTGTACTGATTGTGTACTGATTATGTACTGAGTGTGTACTGATTGTGTACTGATTGTGTACTGAGTGTGTACTGAGTGTGTGCTGATTGTGTACTGAGTGTGTAATGATTGTGTACTGAGTGTGTACTGAGTGTGTACTGATTGTGTACTGAGTGTGTAATGATTGTGTACTGAGTGTGTGCTGATTGTGTACTGAGTGTGTACTGAGTGTGTGCTGATTGTGTACTGAGTGTGTACTGAGTGTGTGCTGATTATGTACCGAGTGTGTGCTGAGTGTGTACTGATTGTGTACTGATTGTGAACTGATTGTGTACTGAGTGTGTACTGAGTGTGTGCTGATTGTGTACTGAGTGTGTACTGAGTGTGTGCTGAGTGTGTACTGATTGTGTACTGATTGTGTACTGAGTGTGTACTGAGTGTGTGCTGATTGTGTACTGAGTGTGTACTGAGTGTGTGCTGATTGTGTAATGATTGTGTGCTGATTGTGTACTGATTGTGTACTGATTGTGTACTGAGTGTGTACTGAGTGTGTACTGAGTGTGTACTGATTGTGTACTGATTGTGTACTATGTGTGTACTGAGTGTGTACTGATTGTGTACTGAGTGTGTTTTGATTGTGTACTGTGTACTGATTGTGTGCTGATTGTGTACTGAGTGTGTACTGATTGTGTATTAAGTGTGTATTGAGTGTGTATTGAGTGTGTAATGATTGTGTACTGATTGAGTACTGATTGTGTATTGAGTATGTGCTGATTGTGTACTGATTGTGTTTTGATTGTGTACTGAGTGTGTACTGAGTGTGTACTGATTGTGTACTGAGTGTGTACTGAGTGTGTACTGATTCTGTACTGAGTGTGTGCTGATTGTGTACTGAATGTGTACTGAGTGTGTGCTGATTGTATACTGATTGTGTACTGAATGTGTACTGATTGTGTACTGAGTGTGTGCTGATTGTGTACTGAGTGTGTACTGATTGTGTACTGAGTGTGTACTGATTATGTACTGAGTGTGTACTGAGTGTGTACTGATTGTGTACTGAGTGTGTACTGATTGTGTACTGATTGTGTACTGAGTGTGTACTGATTGTGTACTGATTGTGTGCTGATTGTGTACTGAGTGTGTACTGATTGTGTACTGAGTGTGTACTGATTGTGTACTGATTGTGTACTGAGTGTGTACTGAGTGTGTACTGATTGTGTACTGAGTGTGTGCTGATTGTGTACTGAATGTGTACTGATTGTGTACTGAGTGTGTGCTGATTGTGTACTGATTGTGTGCTGATTGTGTACTGATTATGTACTGAGTGTGTACTGATTGTGTACTGATTGTGTACTGATTATGTACTGAGTGTGTACTGAGTGTGTGCTGATTGTGTACTGAGTGTGTAATGATTGTGTACTGAGTGTGTACTGAGTGTGTACTGATTGTGTACTGAGTGTGTAATGATTGTGTACTGAGTGTGTGCTGATTTTGTACTGAGTGTGTGCTGAGTGTGTGCTGATTGTGTACTGAGTGTATGCTGATTGTGTACTGATTGTGTTTTGATTGTGTACTGAGTGTGTACTGAGTGTGTACTGAGTGTGTACTGATTGTGTACTGAGTGTGTGCTGAGTGTGTACTGATTGTGTACTGATTGTGTACTGATTATGTACCGAGTGTGTGCTGAGTGTGTACTGATTGTGTACTGAGTGTGTACTGAGTGTGTACTGAGTGTGTACTGATTGTGTATTGAGTGTGTACTGATTGTGTACTGAGTGTGTGCTTATTGTGTACTGAGTGTGTGCTTATTGTGTACTGAGTGTGTGCTTATTGTGTACTGAGTGTGTTTTGATTGTGTACTGAGTGTGTACTGAGTGTGTACTGAGTGTGTACTGATTGTGTACTGAGTATGTGTTGATTGTGTACTGAGTGTGTACTGAGTGTGTACTGAGTGTGTACTGATTGTGTACTGAGTGTGTACTATGTGTGTACTGAGTGTGTACTGATTGTGTACTGAGTGTGTTTTGATTGTGTACAGTGTACTGATTGTGTGCTGATTGTGTACTGAGTGTGTACTGATTGTGTATTAAGTGTGATTTGAGTGTGTAATGATTGTGTACTGATTGAGTACTGATTGTGTATTGAGTGTGTGCTGATTGTGTACTGATTGTGTTTTGATTGTGTACTGAGTGTGTACTGAGTGTGTTTTCATTGTGTACTGAGTGTGTTTTGATTGTGTACTGATTGTGTACTGAGTGTGTACTGATTGTGTATTGAGTGTGTACTGAGTGTGTACTGATTGTGTATTGAGTGTATACTAATTGTGTACTGATTGTGTACTGAGTGTGTTGTGATTGTGTATTGAGTGTGTACTGATTGTGTACTGAGTGTGTGCTGATTGTGTATTGAGTGTGTACTGATTGTGTACTGAGTGTGTTTTGATTGTTTACTGAGTGTGTACTGATTGTGTACTGAGTGTGTTGTGATTGTGTATTGAGTGTGTACTGATTGTGTACTGAGTGTGTGCTGATTGTGTACTGAGTGTGTACTGATTGTGTACTGAGTGTGTTTTGATTGTGTATTGAGTGTGTACTGATTGTGTACTGATTGTGTACTGAGTGTGTACTGATTGTGTACTGAGTGTGTTTTGATTGTGTTTTGAGTGTGTACTGAGTGTGTACTGATTGTGTACTGATTGTGTGCTGATTGTGTACTGAGTGTGTACTGATTGTGTACTGAGTGTGTACTGATTGTGTACTGAGTGTGTACTGAGTGTGTACTGATTGTGTACTGAGTGTGTACTGATTGTGTACTGAGTGTGTTTTGATTGTTTACTGAGTGTGTTTTGATTGTTTACTGAGTGTGTTTTGATTGTTTACTGAGTGTGTATTGAGTGTGTACTGATTGTGTTCTGAGTGTGTGCTGATTGTGTACTGAGTGTGTACTGATTGTGTACTGAGTGTGTACTGATTGTGTACTGAGTGTGTTTTGATTGTTTACTGAGTGTGTTTTGATTGTGTATTGAGTGTGTGCTGATTGTGTACTGATTTTGTATTGAGTGTGTACTGATTGTGTACTGATTGTTTATTGAGTGTGTACTGATTGTGTACTGAGTGTGTACTGATTGTGTACTGAGTGTGTACTGATTGTGTATTGAGTGTGTACTGATTGTTTACTGAGTGTGTACTGATTGTGTATTGAGTGTGTACTGATTGTTTACTGAGTGTGTTTTGATTGTGTTTTGAGTGTGTACTGATTGTGTACTGATTGTGTATTGAGTGTGTACTGATTGTGTACTGAGTGTGTACTGATTGTGTATTGAGTGTGTACTGATTGTGTACTGATTGTGTACTGATTGTGTACTGAGTGTGTACTGATTGTGTATTGAGTGTGTACTGATTGTTTACTGAGTGTGTACTGATTGTGTATTGAGTGTGTACTGATTGTTTACTGAGTGTGTTTTGATTGTGTTTTGAGTGTGTACTGATTGTGTACTGATTGTGTATTGAGTGTGTACTGAGTGTGTACTGATTGTGTACTGAGTGTGTTTTGATTGTTTACTGAGTGTGTTTTGATTGTGTATTGAGTGTGTGCTGATTGTGTACTGATTTTGTATTGAGTGTGTACTGATTGTGTACTGATTGTTTATTGAGTGTGTACTGATTGTGTACTGAGTGTGTACTGATTGTGTACTGAGTGTGTACTGATTGTGTACTGAGTGTGTACTGATTGTGTATTGAGTGTGTACTGATTGTTTACTGAGTGTGTACTGATTGTGTATTGAGTGTGTACTGATTGTTTACTGAGTGTGTTTTGATTGTGTTTTGAGTGTGTACTGATTGTGTACTGATTGTGTATTGAGTGTGTACTGATTGTGTACTGAGTGTGTACTGATTGTGTATTGAGTGTGTACTGATTGTGTACTGATTGTGTACTGATTGTGTACTGAGTGTGTACTGATTGTGTATTGAGTGTGTACTGATTGTTTACTGAGTGTGTACTGATTGTGTATTGAGTGTGTACTGATTGTTTACTGAGTGTGTTTTGATTGTGTTTTGAGTGTGTACTGATTGTGTACTGATTGTGTATTGAGTGTGTACTGAGTGTGTACTGATTGTGTACTGAGTGTGTTTTGATTGTTTACTGAGTGTGTTTTGATTGTGTATTGAGTGTGTGCTGATTGTGTACTGATTTTGTATTGAGTGTGTACTGATTGTGTACTGATTGTTTATTGAGTGTGTACTGATTGTGTACTGAGTGTGTACTGATTGTGTACTGAGTGTGTACTGATTGTGTACTGAGTGTGTACTGATTGTGTATTGAGTGTGTACTGATTGTTTACTGAGTGTGTACTGATTGTGTATTGAGTGTGTACTGATTGTTTACTGAGTGTGTTTTGATTGTGTTTTGAGTGTGTACTGATTGTGTACTGATTGTGTATTGAGTGTGTACTGATTGTGTACTGAGTGTGTACTGATTGTGTATTGAGTGTGTACTGATTGTGTACTGATTGTGTACTGATTGTGTACTGAGTGTGTACTGATTGTGTATTGAGTGTGTACTGATTGTTTACTGAGTGTGTACTGATTGTGTATTGAGTGTGTACTGATTGTTTACTGAGTGTGTTTTGATTGTGTTTTGAGTGTGTACTGATTGTGTACTGATTGTGTATTGAGTGTGTACTGATTGTTTACTGAGTGTGTACTGATTGTGTATTGAGTGTGTACTGATTGTTTACTGAGTGTGTTTTGATTGTGTTTTGAGTGTGTACTGATTGTGTACTGATTGTGTATTGAGTGTGTACTGATTGTGTACTGAGTGTGTACTGATTGTGTATTGAGTGTGTACTGATTGTGTACTGAGTGTGTTTTGATTGTGTTTTGAGTGTGTACTGAGTGTGTACTGATTGTGTACTGATTGTGTGCTGATTGTGTACTGAGTGTGTACTGATTGTGTACTGAGTGTGTACTGATTGTGTACTGAGTGTGTACTGAGTGTGTACTGATTGTGTACTGAGTGTGTACTGATTGTGTACTGAGTGTGTTTTGATTGTTTACTGAGTGTGTTTTGATTGTTTACTGAGTGTGTTTTGATTGTTTACTGAGTGTGTATTGAGTGTGTACTGATTGTGTTCTGAGTGTGTGCTGATTGTGTACTGAGTGTGTACTGATTGTGTACTGAGTGTGTACTGATTGTTTACTGAGTGTGTTTTGATTGTGTATTGAGTGTGTGCTGATTGTGTACTGATTTTGTATTGAGTGTGTACTGATTGTGTACTGATTGTGTATTGAGTGTGTACTGATTGTGTACTGATTGTGTACTGATTGTGTATTGAGTGTGTACTGATTGTGTACTGAGTGTGTACTGATTGTGTATTGAGTGTGTACTGATTGTGTACTGAGTGTGTACTGATTGTGTATTGAGTGTGTACTGATTGTGTACTGAGTGTGTACTGATTGTGTATTGAGTGTGTACTGATTGTGTACTGAGTGTGTACTGATTGTGTATTGAGTGTGTACTGATTGTTTACTGAGTGTGTACTGATTGTGTATTGAGTGTGTACTGATTGTTTACTGAGTGTGTTTTGATTGTGTTTTGAGTGTGTACTGATTGTGTACTGATTGTGTATTGAGTGTGTACTGATTGTGTACTGAGTGTGTACTGATTGTGTATTGAGTGTGTACTGATTGTTTACTGAGTGTGTTTTGATTGTGTTTTGAGTGTGTACTGATTGTGTACTGATTGTGTATTGAGTGTGTACTGATTGTGTACTGAGTGTGTTTTGATTGTGTTTTGAGTGTGTACTGATTGTGTACTGATTGTGTATTGAGTGTGTACTGATTGTGTACTGAGTGTGTACTGATTGTGTATTGAGTGTGTACTGATTGTTTACTGAGTGTGTTTTGATTGTGTTTTGAGTGTGTACTGAGTGTGTAATGATTGTGTACTGATAATTTCGCTGTCTGGCCATCTGTACCTCAGCACTGGTTTAACAAGTCAGCTGTTTGCTCACTGAGTGTGTTGACAGACTGAGGGTCAGTTGCACTGGAAGGGTCAGTATGAGGGCAAACAAAAGTAATTGACATTGTTGAGCCCAGTGGAGCTGTAGAATGGCCAAGTAACCTCCATTTATGACATTCCATGCGACATTGGAGATTCTACAGATTTTCTCCTCCGCTCTTAAATGCTGTCTGAATCATCAGCTATGGGGTGGAGGGGTGGAGGGATGATGGTGCAGGGGTCAATGTACATTTCAGCCCAGCTGAAGATATACAGTGTGGAGCAATGAGCAGATCCTTGGCCTGGAGCGAGACCGTGTTGGTTCAGACTGTATGAATGAGAGATGTTATTCACACTGCAACCTCATTTCCTCTCCTGTCTCCTGGACTGTCACTGTGTCAGTCACCTGAGCTCCAGTCTGAATAGATGGACAGTGTTTAACCTTCAGACTAGAACCTGAGAAGGAACTGATTTTCTCACATGGACTGACCGTCATTGTTATTCCTAGTCATTGAAATTTATTATCCAAGGATTTTATTTCATATAATGTGTCCAGTACCTTCCACAGAAGTGATAAAACCTGATCTGTGACCCGAGAGCTTCTCATGGGAGCAAAGGTCCATATTCCACCATCATGTTCACAGCAGGAACTGGTGTGACATGCACAGTGACTTATCAGAGAGGTTTAGGACAGTGACAGCTTTAGAACGAGTTGTATTGGAGGGAACAGGCGGGACGGGTGGTCACAAGCATCTGCCTCCCATTTAGCACATAGCCTTCAACCAGACCACCTCTGGTGTGATACTGGCTTTAAAAGCCCTCCAGAGACCTCCAGAGCAGAGCTTGTTTCAGCACAGGCCTCACGGCTCTCTTAAGATGGCCAGATTGATTGCCTTCGATATGAACTGTATTTCGTTTAGCTATACATCAGGTGTTGGATTTCCATAAAGGTTTATGACTGCAGTAAATTTCTATAATTGTTGAGAGTTCTCTTGCTCTCATTGCTCTGTCTCATATTTATGTTAATCCTGCAAATTTATTCTTCTGTTTTCTCTCTTTTTTTTAGACTACCTTTCCTCAGTGAAGTCACTAAAAATACACCAATTTAATATTTGAAATTAATAACATTAATTCATTTACACAATTCATCTCATCCTTCATTTACACTTTAAGAGCAATGCATAGTGCCTGTGAATAAATTTAATGAGAAATATTTTTTTCTCAGTTAGTCAAAAATAATAAATTTTCAAACAACACAAATACTTAAAAATAAATCCACGTTATAATCTTGAGAAAAATAATACATTTTGAAACTAATTCAGTTGAATAGCTTGGATTGCATTAAGTGGTTTAGGAAACTGCAGATGTATTGTAATTGCAACAATTAAGTAATGATTAAATGAGGGTTTATATATTAGTAAAGTATTCAATCATTAGGTCATTAAATCCAGTTAATTGCACGAATAACAGTAATCTTCATGGTCACCAAATAAAGTCATAGTAAATCTTTATATCTGGTTGTAGCACATGGAGCATCATGATCTGATTTTAGATCTGCTTTTTCCTTTAGGGGACACGAATCAGTCAGTTATATGACCTTGCACCCTTATGACATCAGTGATCAGCTCCTACAGCATCAGTCCTAATGGGCTGAAATGGGGCTTTTCCTTAACAGAACTGTAATTATAGACATTTAGAAATTAAACTGTTAGTTTGGCCCCCACTCCACCCCTCTCCAACCCTCTCCAGCTCACTGCACCCCACTGCACTCCAGTTAATGTGCAACAGATGAGCTTTGCCTGGTCCTGAAAACATTCTCTACTTTTCATGAGTTTTTTTGTAATCCAAGTTCCGAGGTCCTGGAAGCTGAAGGCTGTAATTGGTGATTAGATCAGATACTGGGACATACCCTCCATGTTCGTCTTTTGGTAGCAACAGGGTATAGCCAGCTAGCTGTGATGTATATTTTTCGCCTGTAATGGAGCACTTATCAAACACAAGGCCAGAGAGACAAATCCGACCTGCAGCCTTGTTTCATCAGGCCAGCATGTGAACAATCCACAGCATGCCATACAGCGCTCGTGTGAGGTGAGCATCTAACACATTAGAGTTCTTACTAAAGCTGGAGAGCAGGAGCCTGTTTTCCCCTCTGAAGTGTAGTTATTGTAAATAGCCGTGTACACGTGCAGCTGACCTGACTGCAGTCTGAAAGCAGCTTAATATCAACACCTGTGTGTTGCACTTGATGTTAGTCACACTCACAGCTTCTGATTCAGAAGAAGGTCAGGTGTTGTGCTGGCAGTGATGAAATCAGAAATACAAAATCAACAACATGAGCTTCTTCCTGATCTGCAAAATAAACCTGACATATTCAAGTATTTCTAATAATGCTGCCATGAAATAGCTTCATGACAGTTCCACTACGATTAAAATATAACAGATTACAATTATTATCAGACTAAAATGGCACTCGATGTTATAAAACGTTATCTACTTAAACTCCAGCAGCTGCTTCAGTATCAGCTCCATGCCTCTGTGCTCATAGTACAGCTTTCAATCAGAAACAGGAAACATTCATCAATCAGCTGAATAATCCTGTTTCTCATCCCAGCAGCTGCTATCCAATCAAATGTGATTAAACAAAGTAATGCATTAAAAAAAAACTTTTATTAGTGTTCATGAAGTGAGCGGCCATGTTGATTTGACATCACTTACTGAACACAGACTTCTATCCTGAGTTCCCAAGCTGAGATTCTGAGTTCAGGAGATGTTTTTTTCCTGGTTGGAAGGAATTATGAAGTACAGCTAGTTTCTAGTCAAACAGAAAAAAGCTGAAAGATGAGTTGCAAAGCACAAAAGCAAAACAAACAATTGAGCAAGGATGTCATAAAACCCTTACTTCCTGTCCTTCCAGACCCTCTGCATGATTCATTAAGACTCACCTTCCTGTAAGCCATGAAGTATCCTAGAGAGACTCAGTCAGAGTGAAGAGCTGGTTCCTGAACAACATCAACACTCTGTGTTAGAGGACATGAAGGTGAGGAACGTGTTGTTAAAGCTATACGTGATTAGGTGCTGTGAGGTGATTTCTCCAGCTGGGATAAAAGCTCAGGGATCACATCAGCTCTCTCCTAACCGTCTCCTCCTCCAGCTTCCTGTTAGAAGTGCACTCTCTGAATAACATCCAGGTAAGGATTTAAGAGCTTAGATTTACAGCCAAGGGGGGGACCTCACAGCTGGGGTGGGGATTATCTCTGAGCCAGGGCAGGAAGGTTTTGGGGGGAATAAATCAGAGGGTCTCACATCATCTAAAAAAGGCTGAAAGGGAACAGAAAGGTGAGGGAAAAACTCTTCGTTGGAACAATTGTGGTGAAATGTGACAGACATGGCAACACAAAACATGCAGTTAGTTTTTTTTTTGGTGGGATGTGATGTTTACAATGTTCACATAAAAACAATTCTATTCAATTCTGTTCAAAAGTCTTGTAAAGAAATGCTGTTAAAAATAATGAAATTCTATTTAAAAAAAACACTCAGTGTGACACTCAGTAAACAGCACAAAGTGTCTGGCATGTTTCAGGCAAAATACTTCAGTAGCCTCAGGTACAGTTTGTCCAGTTTCATAAAGAAATCATTGGTAATTATTTTATATCTACAGTTTGACAGATCTGACTTTGACTTGCTTCATGAGATACAAGCATTTTTTCTGTAGCATTTCATTTTTGCTGGAAATGTAATGTTTGAAAATATAAAATGTTTTTATTTCCTGATCTGATAAAGAAGTCAGAAAAATAAACATATAGGACAAATTTTGTATTAAAAATACAAATATAGCAAAAAAAATCTCTACAGTTCATAAAATTTACATTTGCAATAAAGAAAACACAATTTTCTGTTCTTTTCTCTTCGTTGTGGAAAAATCAGTAGGAGAAACGACAATAACATCTGCTGCATCCTGCCTTGAGACGCTGACATTGATTTTCAGAGAGAAATGAAATGCTAATGAAACATGGCTCAGGCCTCGACGTGGACACGAGGCATTTTACCCTCCTGCATCCATCACATCCTTTACAAACCCACACAGAGTCATCAGCAGTTCAGGGTACAACACAAACAGGCTGAACCTCCACAAACATGCTTTCACTTCTACACTTATACAGATGTTGGAATGAAATCAGTTCTCCAGCCACAGAGTGTGACTCAGCTTGTTGTGTCGCTGTATTATCTCCTGTTCATAACACAGGATATGACATAAAAGCATGACATCAGCCTTTACGGAATAAAAGGCAATTACATTTAGTTGTTCAGAAGAATTACGGAAAGGGGAAACAGAGAAAGGCTGATCCTGGCACGTAATCCAGCCAGTATTCAGCTCTGGTGTTTAATGACACTGTAAAGCTGGTGGAGACCTGCACAATCTTTCTTAAATAAAACCCATCAATGACCAGAACAGAGCTGGACGTGACAAGTAAAATTATCCTAGCAGATCAGCAGCAAGAAGCCCAAGAGTCCTGCCTTAGAATCATAGAAAAACAAACCCAAACCCAGTCCTCGCACTCACAGGAAACCAGCAGCACATATGCTAGTGTAGGTGTGAGGGTGTCCTGGAACTTTTGTTAAAGCACACACACACACACACACACACACACACTGGAAGAGGTCCGTGTGTGTCCGTAATATAATAAAAGACTGCTGCTGGGTGCCGCCAGCACTCGTTACTGCACACGGAGGGCAGGAGTCTGCCTCTCTGGCCTCTCCTTCAAAGCCGCCCCTTCCATATCAAATGTGGTGCTTAAAGTAACCAGAGAGCAGGCTTTTACTTTTCTCTAAATTAGCTCAGGCAACTCAATTTTGGTGCGGTTTCACTTCCACCAGCGTCTGCACAGCGAGAGCACCATGATGTCATTGCTGGGTTGTAAGCACATGTGGAGGAAAATAAAAAAAAAGGTTCCCCTATTTAGCAGTAATTTGTAACAGATCTGAATTAAGCCAGTTGCCAAAAGTTCACAGGACCATTTTCCATCCAATTAAGAGACTGTAAACTCCCAAAGTTTGGATTTTTTGCAGGTGCTCCAAATTGGGGTCAAAGAGTATCAAGCCTGAGTGCGTCTCGCTGAACGCTACTCCGTTTCACTGAGACACACAGAGGCTTCGCTTCCTCTCAGCTATTCAGAACTTACTAGAAAAAAACAGACAGTTATGCAGGAGTGTGTTTTTTTTGGGCGACATCTGCCAAAGTCTTCAAAGCTGAAGAAGGGCTCCATTGTCAGGAAGGACAACACAGTCAGACGAGGTAAGATTGAGGATCTGTGAGTGAGCAGGTTGGCCTGCTGCTGCTGCCTCTGCTGCCTCTGCTGCTCTGCGTCCAGCTCGTGTTGGCCATGGCGTCCCTCGGCGTCTGGGACAGCAGCCTGGCGTGTCTCTGAAGCCTTAAGTATTACTTTCTAAGCAGGAAGCAACAGAATGCGTCTGAACCCCAGCCATGATCTAAGATCCTCTCTGCAGACGTACAACTTGAAACATCTTTTTATATCATCACAACTTTTATCAGCACTGGAAGGAAGGCGATTATTCATCACTGAAACTGGTAACTGCCATCTGTTACAAGTCCACAGCATCAAGGAAGCAAAGCCAGCTTAGTGGGATCATCAGGGGAGTGTGGTTATGAAGAGATTTGTGTCGGTTTGCTTATACATTAACACTAAAAGCGTGACTGTGTCTAATACTCAGTAAGGCTAGACCCAGACTCATTCGAAACCATAATTGTCTTGGAATTACTATCATCCAGATTCCAAAGAGAAAACCTCATCTCTCGTCTGCGGTTATGATTAGAGAGATACATTCTGTATGACCGTGTGTGTGCGTGTGTGTGTGTGTGTGTGTGTGTGTTGGGTGGGGGGGGAGGGGTCAGGGCAAAGGGTTCTTCAAAAGTGACGCTAGGAAAATAATTTTAATGTGCCCTCACAATGTCAATAATGTATTTGGCTGCTACTGTTTGGAGTAAAAAAAGTCTCTTGGCAGTGAAATGTTGGCTTTAAGTCTCTTCACTCGATGCCAGATCCAGACTGTGTGCTGATGTGTCTCAGTAGGAGAGTAACAGGATGTAGCGTTACTGCAGGATACATCACACTAACACCACCACTACCACCACCACTAACACCACCACTACCACCACCACTACCACCACTACCACCACCACTACCACCACCACTAACACCACCACTACCACCACCACTAACACCACCACTACCACCACCACTACTACCACCACCACTAACACCACCACTACCACCACCACCACTACCACCACCACTAACACCACCACTCCCACCACCACTAACACCACTACCACCACCACTAACACCACCACCTAACACCACCACCACTACCACCACCACTAACACCACCACTAACACCACCACCACTACCACCACCACTAACACCACCACTAACACCACCACCACCACCACCACTAACACCACCACTAACACCACCACTAACACCACCACTAACACCACCACCACTACCACCACCACTAACACCACCACTACCACCACCACTAACACCACCACTAACACCACCACTACTACCACCACCACTACCACCACCACTACCACCACTAACACCACCACTACCACCACCACTAACACCACCACTAACACCACCACTACCACCACCACTAACACCACCACCACTACCACCACCACTAATACCAACACTAACAACAACACCAACACCACTAACACCAACATTAACACCACCACTAACACCACCACCACTAACACCACCACTAACACCACCACTAATACCACCACCACTAACACCACCACCACTAACACCACCACTAACACCTCCACTAACACCACCACCACTACCACCACCACTACCACCACCACTAACACCACCACTAACACCACCACTACCACCACCACCACTACCACCACCACTAACACCACCACTACCACCACCACTAACACCACCACTACCACCACCACCACTACCACCACCACTAACCACCACTACCACCACTAACACCACCACCACTAACACCACCACCACTAACACCACCACTACCACCACCACTAACACCACCACCACTAACACCACCACTACCACCACCACCACTACCACCACCACTAACACCACCACTACCACCACTAACACCACCACCACTAACACCACCACTACCACCACTAACACCACCACTAACACCACTAACACCACCACTAACACCACCACTACCACCACTAACACCACCACCACTAACACCACCACTAACACCACTACCACCACCACAAACACCACCACTACCACCACTAACACCACCACCACTAACACCACCACTAACACCACCACTAACACCACTAACACCACCACTAACACCACCACTAACACCACTAACACCACCACTAACACCACCACCACTACCACCACCACTAACACCACCGCTACCACCACCGCTAACACCACCACTAACACCACCACCACTACCACCACCACTAACACCACCACTACCACCACCACTAACACCACCACTAACACCACCACTAACACCACCACTACCACCACCACTACTACCACCACCACTACCACCACCACTAACACCACCGCTACCACCACCGCTAACACCACCACCACTACCACCACCACAAACACCACCACTAACACCACCACTACCACCACCACTAACACCACCACTAACACCACCACTAACACCACCACTACCACCACCACTACTACCACCACCACTAACACCACCACTAACACCACCACCACTACCACCACCACTAACACCACCACTAACACCACCACTAACACCACTACCACCACCACTAACACCACCACTAACACCACCACCACTACCACCACCACTAACACCACCACTACCACCACCACCACTACCACCACCACTAACACCACCACTAACACCACCACTACCACCACCACTAACACCACCACTAACACCACCACTAACACCACCACTAACACCACCACCACTAACACCACCACTAACACCACCACTAACACCACCACTACCACCACCACTAACACCACCACTAACACCACCACCACTACCACCACCACTAACACCACCACTAACACCACCACTAACACCACCACTACTACCACCACCACTAACACCACCACTACCACCACCACTAACACCACCACCACTACCACCACCACTAACACCACCACTAACACCACCACCACTACCACCACCACTAACACCACCACTAACACCACCACCACTAACACCACCACTACCACCACCACTACCACCACCACTACCACCACCACCACTAACACCACCACTACCACCACCACTAACACCACCACTACCACCACCACCACTACCACCACCACTAACACCACCACTAACACCACCACTACCACCACCACCACTAACACCACCACTAACACCACCACTACCACCACCACTAACACCACCACTACCACCACCACCACTACCACCACCACTAACACCACCACTACCACCACTAACACCACCACCACTAACACCACCACCACTAACACCACCACTACCACCACCACTAACACCACCACCACTAACACCACCACTACCACCACCACTAACACCACCACTACCACCACTAACACCACCACCACTAACACCACCACTACCACCACTAACACCACCACTAACACCACTAACACCACCACTAACACCACCACTACCACCACTAACACCACCACCACTAACACCACCACTAACACCACTTCCACCACCACAAACACCACCACTACCACCACTAACACCACCACCACTACCACCACCACAAACACCACCACTACCACCACTAACACCACCACTAACACCACCACTAACACCACTAACACCACCACTAACACCACCACCACTACCACCACCACTAACACCACCGCTACCACCACCGCTAACACCACCACTAACACCACCACCACTACCACCACCACTAACACCACCACTACCACCACCACTACCACCACTAACACCACCACTAACACCACCACCACTACCACCACCACTAACACCACCACTAACACCACCACCACCACCACTAACACCTCCACTAACACCAACACCACCACCACTAACACCACCACCACCACCACTACCACCACCACTACCACCACCACCACTAACACCACCACTACCACCACCACTAACACCACTAACACCACCACTAACACCACCACTAACACCACCACCACTAACACTAACACCACTAACACCTCCACTAACACCAACACCAACACCACTAACACCTCCACTAACACCACCACTAACACCAACACCACTAACACCACCACCACTAACACCTCCACTAACACCAACACCACTAACACCACTAACACCTACACTAACACCACCACTAACACCACCACCACTAACACCACCAACAACACTAACACCACCACCACTAACACCTCAACCACTAACACCACCACCACCAACACTAACACCACCACCACTAACACCACCACTAACACCAACAACACTAACACCACCACCACTAACACCTCAACCACTAACACCAACACCACCACCACTAACACCACTAACACCACCACTAACACCACCACTAACACCAACACTAACACCAACAACACTAACACCACCACCACTAACACCACCACTAACACCACTAACACCACCACTAACACCACCACCACCACTAACACCACTAACACCTCCACTAACACCACCACCACTAACACCAACACTAACACCACTAACACCACCACCACTAACACCAACACTAACACCACCACCACTAACACCTCCACTAACACCACCACCACTAACACCAACACTAACACCACTAACACCACCACCACTAACACCAACACTAACACTAACACCACCAACACCAAAACTGTTAACACCAACACCACTAACATCAACACTAACACCACTAATACCAACACTAACAACAACAACACCAACACCACTAACACCAACATTAACACCACCACTAACACCACCACTAACACCAACACCACTAACATCAACACTAACACCACTAATACCAACACTAACAACAACACCAACACCACTAACACCAACATTAACACCACCACTAACACCAACAACACTAACACCACCACCACTAACACCACTAACACCACCACCACTAACACCACTAACACCACCACCACTAACAACAACACTAACACTAACACCACCAACACCAAAATCGTTAACACCAACACCACTAACATCAACACTAACACCACTAATACCAACACTAACAACAACACCAACACCACTAACACCAACATTAACACCACCACTAATACCACCACCACTAACACCACCACCACTAACACCACCACTAACACCACCACTAACACCACCACCACTAACACTAACACCACCACTAACACTACCACTAACACCACCACTAACACCACCACCACTAACACCAACAGCACCACTAACACCACCACTAACACCAACACCACCACTAACACCACCACTAACACCACCACTAACACCACCAACACTAACACCAAAACTAACACAAACACCACTAATACCAACACTAACACCAACAATAACACCACCAACACTAACACCAACACTAACACCACTGACACAAACACTAACACCAATACTAACACCACCAATACTAACACTAACACCACCAACACCACTAACTCCACCACTACTAAAGCGCTTGGTTGCTGTTCCTGGAGACAAAACTGGCCCCTGTTTAAACAGGAAAAATCTCACAGGGTGACAACAACCACAACACAGGCAGATTTAACCCTAGTTTAGCGGTTATTTAGTTAAGATAAGGAAGTAGACTGTAAGTTATTCTAACCCCCAGCATGTTCATTACCCAGTAGTCATAAATGTAGCACTTAGCACTTGATTTTATTCTTTGGAAAAATGAGAGTTATTGATCTAAACAATTTAAAATAATCACTCAGAATAAAACATCAGGCAATAATCGTGCTTTACTTTCATGAAACCTCTTAATTATCATCAGTAAATAAGTTAGATTATTAAAAATTGTGCTCAGTGTTTTGTGTAGATTAAAAAAGTATAGAATTATTTATTAAAGAATTCACCAACAGCATCTGAACTCTTCTTTGTCTTCTCTGTCTAATATTGAAAATACCTTTTTCAATATTAATTTATTTAAATGTATTATTATTATTATTTATACATTTTCCAATATTAATTTATTTAAATGTATGATTTCTTATTCACCTGATCAGGTAACAGTTAATTCTCCGTTTGACATTTTAACCTCTAGAATTGAGGTCAGTTATGGTTGTATGTGTTAAACACTTAATTTAAACACATGTGAGCTGCAGATTTTACACACATCTTCAGACTGGGAGAAGAAACTGGAAGAAACCCCCAAGGAACAGGGAGAACATGCAGACCCATGACCCTGGAGGCATGAGAGCAGACACACCGAGTCTCTGTATACCCACTGGCATATATAGAAATCATGCATTTTGGTTTAAACAAATAAAATGATCTGCTTTCATATTACAAATAAAGCCTTTTCACTGATTGGTCCCTGATCAACCAGTCAGAGTGAACACATGACTCTTAACTTAATCACAAATACGGTTAAAAAACTGGAGGATGTTTTATGTTGCATACATTCTACATCGGACGAGAATAAATATGTTTTCCTTTCTCTTCTCATTTCCTTTCTCTTCGTATTTTGCTTTCTTTTCAACTATTGATTTTGTCTTATTTTCTTTCTTGTTCTGCCCCCCGCCCCCTTCTTTTTCTTATTTGTATTATTATCTTCATTCTACATTTATTGTATTTTCAGCTACTTTTTTATTGTCGAGTGAGTCATTTTCTTTTGCTCAGTGGAAATAAATCAGATCTGAAGGGGTTAATGTTGCTGTACCTGATGCACTGACACTGAGTATGAAAATAAAGCTAAACTCAGATACTCGTCTGGCCAGCTTATCTCTGGCCAGACGCTTGTGTTAGATCCGAGAACAGCGAGACTTCATTGAATTCACGTCTTCTTCCTGTCTGTGGTCAGACTGGATACTGTTCACACTGCATGCATTAGCATATTGCGTAAAATCAAATGTTGACAGAAAATACCACAATAAATACTTCAAGAAGGCTTTGAGGGTTTTTCACAAAAGCAAAATTCTTTTTAGACAGAAGAAAAATCCCACTCAGCTGCCAAATCACATTTGAGGCACTATTTCTCCATGTACTAGAACACTGCAAAGCCCGAGAGCTCTGGAGGAAAGTGAGAGTATGATACAGGTATCTTCTGCCAAAGCCCATGTGTGTGAGTAACGAATACAGGGCAAGAACAGACCATTAGGAATGATTTGCAGCTCTTATATGGTGGAGGTTTTGCTTAAAAAAAAAAAAATGGTAGGATTATACAGGGAACAGTACGGTGGAGCTCGGCTCACAGGAGGCACGTTTTTATTCAAGCGTCCCTCAGCTACAACTCTGCATTCTGGAGTCCTGGAGACACCGGGTGTGTTTTGAGGCGGTGCAGCAGCCACAACTGCATCAGTGTATAGTTTTCGATCCTGTTCACCAAATGTAAGGCCACAAGTTAAGAGATTTTTCTGTACCTATAACTGACCCATTAGTCAAAGGGATTGATAGTGGGATGTAATAACGTCTTTTCTTCTAATATTTCAAGCAGCGACTCATCACACTGCTGTCCAGCTGTTTCTGTAGCCCAGATGTCATTTGTCAGCATGACAGTGTGTGTTGAGTCTCAGACCAGATTGTGGCCCAGTAATGCATCATCATACCTACTGATTACTCAACTCATTCCTCATTTTCTCTTTGCTGTTCCTATAGGGGGTATTCCAGCAAAAAGCCGCTGACAGCACGATTACGCGCCGTCTGAAACGCTCAACCTCTTAGCAACGTTCCCTAATTAATTTATGGAAGCGAAATGGCGAGGAGCTTTAGAAGTCAGACAGGGTAGAATTGGACTCTAATTTTTTCCACTTAGAGTGGAATGTGGCTTTCCTTGTGCCCAGTCTCTCTACACCACATATTTGCTGTTTGTTTTGACCGCGCTCTCTGTGGGGAAAGTAAGTAAAGGAGGAAAAAGATTTAGAAAAAGCAGTGGAAACTCTCAGTGACTGCCAAGATTGCATCCATTTTCCTCTAAAAGTATTCAGAGTGATGCAATGGGACTGTTATTGGGTTTCACTTACAGGAAAACCACAGGTACGTGTGTACACACACACACACACACACACGCACACACACACGGTTGTGGGCGAGACAGGCCATGACAGACATTCAAAGCCTCCAAAGGGGTTTCTTTTCAGACTGATTCGGTGCCACTGTCTGAAGTCATACTCAAATCATGGAGAGTCGAGATGCAAAATATGCGGTGCAACTTATGTATTTAACAGCACAAAGCCCGAATATAATAAAACCCGATTCACTGTACGCCGTCTGGCAGAGCTAATAAAAGAGTTTTACTGCAGGGACAAGGATCTGTGATGGCCCATCAGGCTCTGCCTCCGAAGACGAGCCGGCCAGAGGAAGTCGTGAAGAGGTCACCGAGTCTTTCCGAGCGCTGACGATGTCGTCTTAAAGACAAGCGCTTTGCCCTGGAATCTGTCTCATGCCATTTTCAGTCGGAATACGAGTGTCAAGCATGTCTGGACATCCCGTCTCCATTTTTCCAGATTTCAGCGCTGAGATTTAAGCAGCAGTGACTTTCAGTTTTATTACATTAAACATTCAGTTCTACAGACAGCTGACTGCTTTAATGTGTATTCAATATTTACCTACATAACATACAGAAACCTAACCTCCTTAGTGTTATACTGTGAAAGCAATGATTTAATAATAATAATAATAATAATAATAATAATAATAAGAGACTGTTTCCTTCAGAGTCTTTATAGCCGGAGCGTGTTGGGAACACCGAGCACACAGCTGCGTTCAGTTTTCTGGTGTCTGAAGGTGTTCATTGATAAATGTGGTGAAATGAAGTGGGCCTTCGTCTTATTCTTCTCCTCCTCCCCTCACTCGTCTTCTCAGGATCTCTGAACTCTGTTTGTATTATTCCACTTCACAAACTAATGCAGCAGAAAAACACACAGAACATGAAATAAACATGAAAACAAAGCAAAGAACAGATTCAGGACCAAAACTAGACACAAGAGAAAGACAACAGCATCAATAATGTGTGTGTTTTAATGAAGGTCTACAGATGTGTTGTGGTCATCAGGCTCCAGCTAAGCAGTGACTGGATCTTCTCATTGACTCAAAGACAAATCTAAATGGAAAGAGTTCACTTTAAGAAGCGAGTCAGTTTCTCAGCTGACAAACACATTGTGTTTAGGATGATCTCTGCGTCAGAGCTCAGGAGACTCAGCCAAAATCTGAGGCTCAGACAAACGCTGCTCAAAGCCAGTGACAGCAGAAACTTATGCTTTAGTATTTTAGTGGCAAGTTTTTAACCTAACGTGACTGAGTAAACTGGAGATAAAGTTTTCGCAGCGAGTTTTTTCCACACATCAGTCTGTTCTTTATTTTTTAATAGCCACCTCTTTATTTTAATACAAGAGTATTTCAAACAGAATTTTAATATCTTTTATTACTTTGCTTAATTTTAGTTTGGAGTTTTTTACATTACAGAATGATCAGAAAAGAAACTGGACATTTCATGGAGAGTCATTTGTGACAAAAAAAACAAAAGTAAAAAATTTTTTTAACGAATGAAGTAAAATGCTGCCATGTGGTGGCTCTAGAAATGAAAGCAGAAATTTTTTGTGAAGTCTGAGTGAAGTTTACAGAGTACAGCTCCTCACCGTGCTCAAGCCCATACTGCATAAAAACACAAAACTCACACAAAGAGCCAAGAAAAACCTCAAACATACAGAGAGAGAGAATATTGAGCCTTGGTGATCAGTAGAACACCAAACAATTTCATATTCACTTCATCCCTGAGCTGAAATCTGCTGCACTGTCCACATGGCCATGTGTGTTCTGATATTGATACAGCGACAAGACACTGATGTTGTAAGAGTGAGGGGGTCTGGGGTTCAGTCGGTGTTCCAGTTCATCCCACAGGTGTTCAGTGGGGTTGAGTCAAAGTCAGGGCTCAGTGCAGGACACTCCAGTTCTTCCACTCCAACCTTAACCTCTACACCATGTCTTCATGGAGCTCTGTGCTTTGTGTACAGGGGCATTGTCATGATGGAACAGGGTTCGAGTCTCTTACATCCAGTGAAGAGAAGCTGTAATGTGTAACAGAGTACATTTCTAGACAATTGTGTGTTTCCAAATTTGTGGGGAAGAAAAACACATGGGTGTGATTTATGAGGTGCATGTACTTTTGTCTGTATTGTACATAGCATACACACATCACAACACTGAAAGATTATTTTTTTTAGTAAGCAGCAGCTTGTCAGCAGGTTCGAAGAGAATCGTACTTAATAATGGTACGCGATTCATTTCTGTGACGGAAAGCAGAGTCAAACCTACTGCAGTCTCTGTGAGATAATATATGTGAAGTGAGATAATATATACACAATATTCGAGTTCGATACACATTCTTTTTAAAATATCAGTGAAGACATTAATATCAGTTTTAAAGTCCAGTGGTTTAGACTGGAAAATGGTATGAATAAAGCTGACAGGTTTGCCCCATGCTCCTGGAAGATTGGGGACTGGTGGTGAGAGCGGAGAGACGCCTGCAGGTGGACCGGCTCACTGAAACCTGATCTATAATACACACAGGCTTCTGATGGCTCACGTCTGGGCCTCCCCACACAGGAAGAGAGCCCCATTCCCCCGTCTCCTGCTGCATATATTTCAGGAGTTTTCAAATCCCCCTCACTGACCTACAGCAATACGAGGGAAGAAAAGACTGCAAAAGAAAATGCCAGAAAGAGCCTTGAAGGAACAACAGGTTTAATTAAAAATAACGTTTCTCAGAAATTCACTCAGTCAATGTTTCACAACTCAACATGTTTAATGACTCCATGCAGTGTGCCTGATCACGAATACTGGCAAATAACTGAACAGCATTTTAAAATCAGGACGTAAAACAAGGGTTTAATTGAAAAATGAGCTTGGGAGGAACAGGACTCCTGAAGCGCACAGCTTTAACTCTGTTCTTTGTTGTTTCTTTTGGCATGACTAATAGTTGAACATATACTTTTTCATGAGTTGTCTCCTTGTCCAAGGATTAGAGGTTCAGTCTTGATTCACCGTGAGACAGCTGCTCGGCCCAGTGTGGGAAAAGGCCTTCAGGACCGCTCGCTCATTCAGGGCTAGGCTGGAGGAATCCGACACGCTTCTGCTTCACGCACTCGAGAAAGCGCTCAACTTCTCAAATTCGCCTGATATTTCATTTCTTTCTTTTTATTTATTCATTTTTTTTTATAAAAAACTTGACAAGTCAAAAAAATTTATTCTGAGCACGTACATTTTCTAGGAGTAACAAGATGTACTAAAACTTGTACAGTTTAAAAATCACTTAATCACTAAACTACAGACAGAAGGTGATGACTAGGTAAAGAGACGGACTGTTCCATCTGCCCCGGAGGAGAAGACCCAGGGCTGGGTGGGGTGGAAAGCCACGTCAAGCACCCCTAAGTCATGCGTGATGGTGTGACCTTTCAGAACTTTGACTGGGACGATGAGGGGATTCTGCAGCAGGTCACTGTGAGGGGAAAAAACAGGAGACAGCATGAGGCTCAGGCAAAAACACCGAACGGCACATGAGTGTTTTCTTTCCTTTTCTGGAGGAAGACGATCGAGAAGCTTATAGTTACAATAAAAGCTACAATTTCTGGAAATCTGGTTTGCAGTATAACCATCAACAGCTAGACTTGATGGCAAAATTGGAAAAATAACATTACATCCTCCGGCTGCATATAAACTCATCTATTAAAGTCCAGCTGATGTCTCTGACCGAGTACGGCCCATTACTCCTGCTCAAAGAGCGCTCCTAACCATTTGCTATGATCCTGTCAGAACGTGTGAACAGACAGAATCAGAACAGGGGAAAGGGAGAGGACGAGTTACAGAGAGCAAGAGATGTCAGTGAAGGAGAGAAATGTTATACCATATAACAGAATCTCTCCAGGATTTTGTGATCACAGAAATAAACACAAAAACAAGCGAACACTCTGATATTCACAACATGCATTCAGTTCACATGTGGAATGTGAGCACAGCTCTCAGACAGTCATGACAAGTGTCTCTCACAGCTGGAGTTTAAAAGAAGAATCCTGTGCTTGTGATTTCACCAATTCAAGTAATTAAAATCAAAACAAAACATGGCATCAAAAAAAGTTGCATCATACATTTTTCAGAAAAAAAAAAAGCTAAACAAAACTTTTTGGCCGCAACAATCACTAAAACCACTGGACCACTCACTGGAATCTTGAAGGGACTGGAATAAGCACAATAGCACAATTCATATTCTATTCTATATTTATATTCACATCCTATCACTGCATTCAGATTCGACCTTCTGCATTTTTTATATATTCATTTTTTTATTGCAGTTTTCCACCAGATTTTCCCTAGATGTTTTATTTTATTTTATCTTATTTGTGTTGAATATTTATTCTGTTACCTTAGTGTTAATTGGCTCTATTTTTCTATGAAGGACAGGAATAAAAAGCATTTCCACATGTTGAACTGTGTATAATTGTGTATGTGACAAATGAAGTTTGATAAGATTTAAATAAAGATGAAGGGAAAAGACACTCACTTGTACACCATCCCATGACAGACAACAACGCTGCCATCATCTGATCCAGAGGCAAACAAAGGGTAGTGCTTGTGGTAGGCCACGCTCCTCAGAGCCTTCTTATGATGCCTGTTTAAAGACAGAATCGTGATGTCAGCAAAATGTTCCCTTTTTACAGAGACTCCAATCATGAAATCGTGCGGTGGCGCCGTCTCACCGGAGCACTTTATACGGCTTTGTAGACAGATCCAGGTCAAACCAGGCCAGTCGACAGTCGTAGCTGCCGCAGATCACGTTGTCACCTGGAAAAATGAGAAACAGAGCAGTGAACTTCCAGCTACACTGGTGACCAGCAGCGGACATCCTGCTTCATGCTGGAGCTAATGGTTTAAAAGACTCGACATGTTTATATGACATCAAACTCCAGGGATTTATACGTCACAGTGTGAATGAAGAGAAAAAGGCAGCAGTACAGTAAGATAAATTCTCATATCATTTACATCTAATTTAAGACACTGAGGATTCCTGAATTTACTGAACCACAGAAACCAAGAGCTGAAACAGAAGCTGATTTTCATGCTAGTCGACACACAGAACAGCAGCCCTGAAATGGCACCTCTGTCTCACTGCAACTGCAGAAATACACAGTCTGCTAATGGTGCTGGTTTGGTTTTGAAGATATTTCAGTGTCTAGAGCAGAGGGGTGATGATGCAGGAAATTAAAACCAACACAAAACAAACAAAACAAAACAAAACAAAACAGAATTGAACCAAATTAGTGTCACTTGTTTGTGTTTTCTGCTGATTTGAATCAATTTGCATGGATTTATGCTGACATGCACTGATTTGTGCTGGTTTGTGTATATTTGTGCTGGTTTGTGTCTGACTGCAGGTCTGGGTTCAGGTGTGTGCTGCAGTGCGAAACCCGAACATCCCTTTACTCGTTGACGGTGTCTGTGTGATTGCTGCAGTTATTTTCGGATTCTTTAATAAATCCTAGTGTAAATCTTTGAACCTCGGTGTTGGAAACCACAGACCTACAGTTCTCCAGCAGTTACTACAGGAACACTGAAGAAATCAGTATGCAGAAATCAAATGTAAGATATAAAGAATAAAAAGCAGAGAGCAGGAAGGCTGCAGCTCATCGCCAGGATTTCCATCACATCACTCCAAACCTCCACAAGCCGTTTCACAGATCTGTTTGAGAACATGACTGAGATGAGTCCTGCGAGAGAACCCAAGCCCAGGCAGGTCCACACTCACCTCCCGGGTGCACAGCCATGCTAGAGATCCACTTGCAGTTGGTCATGAGCTTCTTGCTGAGCTCCTGTTTGATGAGGTTGTAGATGCGGACGTAGCGCTGTGTGGCCACAAAGAAGTAGGGCCGGATGGGATGGAAGGAGACGCACTGCACCATGCCCTTGTTCTTGCGGAAGGGGTTCTGCGTGCGCCGCTTGCTAACCTGGTGGATCAACACCTGCAGACTACTGCCGTCATCGGGCATGACACAGGCCAGGTAGTCACCTTTCCCATGCCAGGTCACCTGTCTCACAGCCTGAGGAGAGACAGACAGACAGACAGACAGACAGACAGAGAGAGTGAAACGCTGAGGGAGGATGATGGTTGTTATGATCATAAGGTCAATGGTCAAAGTCATTCTGCGGTAACCTCAACAATGTTAATCCAATTATAACCTCAAAGACGCTCTGAGACTAAATTTATGGCTATTAATACTGGCTTTACCATCCTGCCAGCTGGTGAGCCGGCTTTTCTTTTTCCAGTAGTTTTAATTGGACACTGGAGGCGTCTTATATTTCTTTCCATTTCAGGAAAAAGACGACCACAACCTTGTGGCTTTTGCCAATAGTTAAAAGCCTCCTGGCTACAGCGCATGTGAGGGACAGAGCGCACGGCAGAGAGACGCGGAAAAAAGACATCAAAATTTTATCATTTCATCTGATGCAGCAGAACACAGCAGAGATCCCACACTGTGATCCTGATGCATGACCATGAACACGGTGCATGTTAACATCTTAATGAGATGCATTCAGGTTTAGTTTGTGTTTTTAGGGTACCTTGGGGTGTGTGAGAATGAGCCGTTGTCCCTGATCGTGATCTTTGCCCTCAGCGACGGCCCATTGCACGGCCTGCTCCTTGGCCTCCTCCTGCTCCTCGTAGGATGAGATGAGCTGATCAGTGGCACTGCAGATCAGACGATCTCCAAGCCCAGGGTTAATCAGCACTACAGTCTCACCACTTCACACACACACACACACACACACACAGCACAGAGTAGAACCATCAATACACCTGATACCCTCTGAATCTGGTGTCTTTAGTTCAGTTCAGTTGTAAAAACAAAGTATCAATGCTCAACTACAGAACTGTTAACAGAACAGTGTCCAAAACAATCCCAGAACATAAGAGCAGTAACACATTAGGACATTAGAAACGGTGCTCTATAAAAGCAGGAAATGTGTGTGTGTGTGTGTGTGTAGGGGGGGAAGTGGATGCGCTGCAGTGGCTGAGCTGCATTATTGGAAGATTTAGCACATACTCCACCAAGTACTAGTTTGAGTTTTGTGGCTGGAACTAAAAGTACTCTGCTATACTGAGAAAACACTAATTTATAGGTGATGGCATTTAGCAACACACGTGCACAGACACACGCACCCACACACACGTATGAAGAAAAGCAAAGCTTGAGCAAATCTTGTGAGAATTTTCACAGCTTCCCTTCCCTGATAATAATAAGAACGCTTCAGACACCAGCCACATGTTCGATAGATCTTCGCTCTTTACACATACAGTATTAACAGACTGTGTTGTTTTATCTGTCCCGTGATATCGTCTTTCATCAGAGGAAAGGCAGTGTGAGGACTGAACCCTACTGAAGGATGTTCTGTAATCCAGGCTGTGAAGCTACGCTGAGACTGAAATGAGGGATTTTGTAATATTTCTTAAAACCATAAATTAACCTCCATCAGTTAGACCCTGACCTCACGCTGCGAGAAGGTGTTTAATGTTTATCTGTTTCCTATGCAGCATTAACAATAAGCTGTTCATTATTTTATTATAAAATGATGTTTTACATTTTATGCATCTGTTACTGAGATCTTACTGGGATTATCTCATACAGCATGAGGTAATAATCAGAAACAAAGGCTGAAATCACACGGAGTAAACCAGCTTCAGCCTGAGACACACAGAAAGCTATGAACTGGCAGCCTGGAGTCAGGTGCAGTGTAAGAGAGAGCAGTCTGTTAGCACAGAGTTAAACAGGAAGAGGAAATGAACTTACTAGGTGACAGCTACCAGACACACGGCAGGGTTTGGACTCCAGGCCACACTCTTCACAGCCCCGCTCACCTCCACCGTTTTCAGGCAGCGAGCTGTACTCACTTCCCAGAAGCGAACGGTGCAGTCGTCTGAGCCTGGGGTCAGAAAGTGCGAGAGCAAACAGTCAAAATATTTTGGTAGCAGAACACGGAGTAACATCACACAATTTCAGTCTGTACAGAAAACCATGTGTGTATGTGCGTGTGCGTGAGATGGCCCTCTGGGATCTGGTTCTCATCCTGAGTGAAATTGTTCATTACACTGCAGATGTGCGTGTTGTTGTGTATCAGGTTCTCTCACACACAGGAACACAACTAAAAAGCTCTCAGTTTATCTTTTATCACATCCCACCATGACTCCTGCTCTACTCTGCTACTGCATGTTATGTTGAAAACATACCACTCTGGCAACCCAGTTACATGTTACTGAGCAACTTGACTTTGTTACTCAGTGTACAACATTCAGCTCCACCACTGGGACAACAGCCACCTTACACACTGCTAAAAGTGTCTGGTTGTGAAACTTTTATACCTGCATGCTTCGTAAATGCAGCAAAAACAAGTCAAGCGGTCCTGGATGGAGGGTGGAGTGTAATAACTCCCTAAACCATGATCGCTTTTTAAGTATTGAGCGCTAGGGTGACGGATATAGCCGAGCAGGGACGGTCCCCGAGGCCGTGGCCCAGAGGTCCGTCTGGCACACATAGCTGTGGTCTCCTCCGTAAATCTCTCTGCCTCAGCCAAACACACACGGCATGGACACTTCACTCTGTGTGTGTGTGTGTGTGTGTGTATGTGTGTGTGTGTGGGGGGGGTGATGATTGGGTGCTGCATGGCTTCCCCTTGTAGAGTTTGCATGTACACTGCACTTGTATTGGTGAACTCCAGGAGCAGCACCATTCTGCTTTTACCAACAACTCCAACCTGAAAGGAAATAAACAGCTAAGGATATTTACGGCATGTGACAACAGGATATCTCCTTTTAAAAAAGTCCAGCACCAACGCTTCATCAAATCTTTACCAACTTCCTGTCAGGACCTGACCCCAGCCAGTGCAGCGAATGGCGCAGTGTCGTGAATGGCGGTGTGGTGTTCAGTGAGCACTTCCTGTGTGTGGCTTACGACTGGCTGCTCTGACCCCTCAAATCTCCTGTCTCCACCCCACTAATTTGTAGTTGTGTTGTTTTTTTCTACTTTCAGCTTTATAGATACTCCTATATTCAGCTGGGCAGCAGAACAAACAGCACAAACTCACTTCAGTAACAAGATCCACTTCTACTCTGTCCGACGTCTCACTAAACCTGAACGGCGTTTAGGAGACACGTTACAGAGGTTGCGTCTCCACAGGCACAGAGAGCAGGACGTGAAATCCCGCGCCTCGTCTGACCATGGGCTTATCGTTTACGTGGGATGGTGGATGGGGTAACAGGGAGCGCTCGCTCTTCCTGCATTCAACATGTTTGTTGTGTTCAAGCTAAGAATTGTTGGGATGGAGAACCAAAAATAATATGCTTTGATTCATGACACGAGGAAAATACTGTTGAAGTTTTCGGGAAAAAAAGCTTTCCCTATTTTTAAAACAAATTTGTCTGGGGTTTTATTGCCACTAGCATAGTGACTTCAAGATTTTCCAATTTGCTTCGAGATCACAAGCTCGGTGTAAAAGTCACTAACATCATTCAAGCCTGGAACAAAAGAGTCACAGCTGATGCAGTGCAGTAAGGTGAGGTGGAAGACACTGCAATTAACACGCAAACACAACTGAAAAACAAATTCAGGCTCTCTGGGCGGGGCGGGGCGGGGGGGGTGTTACAGACTTGAGAGGGGCTGTAATGCCTGGGAGGCTGTCAACTGCCTTTTTTACTGTGGGAAAGGACATTTTATTACTGGTTTAATATATTTTACAGCAAGACAAAACAGCGGCCCTGACTCTAGTGGTTTTGCATATGGCTTTATGGAGTCCTTTGTTATGGACGGCTTAGCAGATACTGCCACTAAATTGCTGCCAGCCTGGTTCTCAGTCTACGGCTGTCCCGCCCACCGCATTGGTCATATGTGGACTTGTTTTCATTATCTCAGCCAGAATAAAAAAAACACAGAGAGATAAAGTGTATCTATCTGTGAGAGCACAGCTGCGATCAGGCTGCAAAACATATAAACACAGGGTACGGAGTAACCACCGCTGTTTTGTTTCTAATCGATAAACTATTAGTTACTGAAGCTGCTTATTCAAATCACCCGCAGAAACGTGACCACATTTCCATACTGAAGGAGATATCATTTGGGTTTTGTGGCTTTGGCTGCACCACTCCCTTCACTAGAGCGTAGAGGAGCTGCCTGCCTCTCCGTCTTATTAAAACTATTCTTTTTCTGTAGCAGCTCTTTCATATAATTCATACCAAAGCTAATGGCAATCAGATGCCTAATGTTAGCCGAGAAAATATTCAATTACAGCATGAGTTTATATATCTATTTTAAAAAAGCCCAAAACAGACAGAGCTTCTGGGCTTAAAAAAGTTTTGCTCTTTTTACAGAACCCCTCTACAATCATTTAAATATGTTTTATAGCATTGTTTGGGGTTGGCGTTGGTTTATTACAAAAAAAGTTTTAGTAGGTAAATCAGATCCTTGGTCTTAAAAAGAACCAGAAGTCAAGAGTAAATGGAAGAAAAGAGCGTGTCCTGATAAATCCAGCCGTAACTAATTTGTCGTCTGTCAGATTTTCAGGTCCCCTTGTGACTTCATGAAGATCCTAAATGGCAACAACATGAGTGAAGTCTCTTTCCTGTTTGATTTCCCAGAGCAGCTAACAATGAGAGCCGAGCAGCCAAAATCTATAAAAATACAGTGGAAAAAACCCTGTCTCCAGAAAAGAGGAGAAAGGAGATGAGTGGTGACTTAGACATGACTAATTTATCTGGTTCTAGCAAAATTGTGTGTGCGCTCATTCTCACTCCAAGTCTGATGTCTGCGAATGAGACAGCGGGTCCTTCATCATGAAGAGCCATCATCACCATGACATCATGGTGAGTGCTCTGGGGACGTTTTAACCGGCCGCTAGCTACTGCTCGAAAAAACATCACAGGAGAGCTGGAGCTGAGGCTGAGACCAGCCGCAGGATAGTATCGAACACACACATTATGATAAACACACACTTCCCGATGACACATCCACACTGAAAACACTGACCTGATACCAGCCACTGCCCGCTGGGGGACACGCTGATGCAGCGAACCAGACTGGAGTGACCGCGGTACACCTGCAGAGTGAGCAGAAGCAGAGATAACCACTTTATAAACACCCAGGATTTACATGTGGTCACAAAACTACTTACTTTTCCTTACTTTATACACACACACACACACACACACACACACACACACACACATATATACACGTGTATATATACACAGACACATTTATACATACACACACACACCCCACAGCTAATTGAACTCTGTTAATTATGTACAAGAAGGTGAATGTAGAGTTAAATATTGTGTAAAGATGATGAAACTCTTACGCCTGTGACGCGTCTGAGTGACGTTCAGTCTTAAAAAGATTAGACCAGCTGAAGTAAAGTGAATAACGTGGTCTTGGCAAAGTGTATTCTAATCATAAATTCAGTGAGATCATACGAGGACAAGCAAAGCAGCTTTTCTAACTAATTCTCTGCCACTGCCCAGATGTTTGTAGCTCCTCTATTTACAGTCCTGAAAAACAGCAGACTAAATTTTGGTGTACTGAGTTTTACAAGGACGGCTGTCTGAAAAATTTTCAAGCAGCATTTTTCAAAGTTCTCTTCTGATCTTTCCCTCCCCCTGAAAAATGCCACCCAAAGAGACTTATGTGTTTTTTCCCCCCACATGAAAGAATCTATGAGGTCATTCATCACATGGCTCAATCTGATTTGTTTGTGAGTCTAATCTTCAGATTCAGGGAAATATCAGGACACTGTCCTTCTGCAGTGCTCAGTGACGCTGATCTTCACCTACCAGCGACTGTGTGGTGGGGAACGGCTGCAGGTCTTTGGGTTTGGGCAGCTTGGGGATCAGGTCCTCTGGGTTCACATTGACCTGTGAGAGAAGGAGGATGTGGGGACAGAAAGCTGTTAAAATCCACTTTCACTGTGTTTTGAGCATATTCTTCTCAAATGAAGCTAATTTAAGCGGTTATCATGAAGAAAGCACACACTGCTGCATGTCCTTTATAATAACAGTGAGAATACACACTCTCATTTTGCGCTGACGAGGACACAGGTAGAGGTCAAGGCAGCGCTCGAATCGCTCATGGATGAAGCGTGAGAAGGCGGGGACAGCACGGAGACAGGGGTATTTCTGCGGCAGGAAGTTCAGCTTGCGGTCCTCTGGGTCCTGCTGCTCCCATGCCAGCTTCTGGTGAAGTTCAAACAACATTCATTTAATCAACAGACACGGAATAACAACTGAATTAATATCTGATTTTCCACCAAACATGTCAGACACAGGGCAGCTCAGTGTAACGAGGCTGGTTCAGTGGGGATGCACCTGTATTAAACACTTACACACTGTATGCAAACCACAAGCAAATCCTTTATAGGCAAATTCTAGAAAACCTCACTGTGATGGACGAGGGACGTGTGGAAAATTGTTTGCCTTGACATTAGATCGGAAACTAACAAAAAAACAAAAACAAACCGACCAACTCACCTCTTCCTCTGTGAGCAGATACTCTGGAGGAGGATTGTAGGACTCCTCGTGACCCGGCAGTCTCATCTTTGGGGCAGGAATGTGCATTCTGTGGCGCCCCAGAATAGCGTTGGGGTCCTCTTGTGCCCACAGGTCGTAGTACTGAGGTGTGGTGTCTTTGGGCCTGCGTGGCTTAATCCAGCCCATCTTTATAGCATGAACCAGCTTGCTTACCTAACAGCAGCAGAGCAGAAAGCAGGGAGTGATGCAGAGCTTACACTCTGAAACCACTACAGTACTACAGTAACACTGTGTGGAGTTCAGACCTACAGTATAACACAAATCACCCATGACCAATTTATAGCAGGAAACCAAACTGATATAAATTACTGCAGAACTTTAAACTCCACTGTCTAAACTAGCGCATTAAAAGAGACTGTGAAGGTTTTTTTTTTTTTAATACTTCGACTAAAAAGGTTGTGGGTCTAATTTCTTTCAGCTTCCAATTACTGCAGTTTTAGACCTCGTTTCAAAAAAAAAAAAAAAAACCTTGTGGGAATCATTACCTATAATGCTGTACAGATGCAAGCAGTTAGAAGCCCAACTGGTCGAAACACGAGTCTTCTCCTCTACCCCCATACATACAAATAATGATTTACATCATAAACTGGTAGATGAGGCAGAGAGTTTTGGAAGAAAGGGCCGAGCTCTTACCTTCTCTTTCTCAATGAGAGATGGAATGAAGCTGCGCTTGTCCTCAGGCCTGTTGGTCACCGGATGGATCATCACTTCATTGGAGAAAAAGTCGATTGCAGGCTGGAGAAATGAAAGCAAGATGGCAGATCAGACGTGAGTCATGGAAGCTGACCCTCACGCTAAAGCTACTTTTAAGACAGGGTGTGGAAAAGAAAACCCCAAGAGTGGTGCGATGACTCTGCAGCCGGAGTACAAACTGTTTTTGTTATGTTCACTGCTAAACACGCTTGTGGAATTAGGAACAGACACGAGTAAAGGACATAAGTGAGAACAGCTGGGCTATCAACATCTGCAGACAACACTCACAGTTAACATGTCGCACCACGTCCCAGATGACAGGTGGCTTTTTCACACACTTAACTGTCTTTAAACAGCGTCTGAGGTTTTTTCTTTTTAACCAAACTGATCACAGGAGGCCTTCAGTGTGGAGTGAGGAGCGACTCACTGCTTGTTTACTTTATAACACAACTACATAGATAATTAGCCGTATCGCTAATAAAGATCACACATTATTATATGTGGACTCCGCCTCCTGGAGACAGACTTCCCCATAGGCATTTTGACATGCTGTGATCAGAGCTATTAGCTAGCAGTAAGAGCAGAAAGGCTGTGTGGAGGGCTGTATAAATGAAGGGAGGTTGCGTTTCCCCAGCTGTATAAAAGCAGGATTAGAAAACAAATCAGTGTAAAAAAGACCAGACTGCAGATGCTGAGAGTCTATAAAAGGTGGACTGGTGTTTGGAGCTACCTCATACTCGTTGAAGTTAACATCACCAAATTTGCCTTGCTGGAGGCGGTGCACCAGATCCACCTGCTCGTCGGATAGTCGGATATCTGTGCCAGTCATCTTATCATGGACAGTGCGCCTGGAGACGAACAGAGAGGGAAAAAAAGGATGTGATGAAGTCGCCTTCTCGTCCCGGCAGGAGAGGATGGAGGACAGAGATATAATAAAACATCCACGCTGAAGAACTTGGAGACATCCTAACACCCAGTATACACCACAGTACACGATTCAGCTGGAGTTTTGCTAGGGAACTGAAACACCTGGTATCAATTGCTTATAACTGCACTGAAACCTAAGGCCAGAGAGAAGAGTGCATTGTAATGTCGGTTAATCGCAGCATCAGAATCCTCCCTCACGTTCCTCATGTTCCTCGTGCTCCTCAGCACTCACCAGTAATCAGGGTTCTCCATCTTGTCTAGGAATTCGTCAAGCTCATCCTTACTCCTGATCGGTTTGATTATTTTTTTGCCATCCAGGTCATAGCCGATGTGGGGATAATCTTTGTACCATTCCATTGGAATGTTACCCACAGTGTTGCGGATGTCCTAGGAGAGAGAGAGAGAGAGAGAGAATCAGACTCACAGTTCTACATTCATTATTTCAATCCAGTATAAAGCAGGGTTAATACACTCATCCTCTTCAGAGTTACACACACACCCCTCTTATCACACATATACCCCTCCACACACACATACCCCTCCACACACACATATACCCCTCCACACACACATATACCCCTCCACACACACATATACCCCTCCACACACACATATACCCCTCCACACACACATACCCCTCCACACACACATATACCCCTCCACACACACATACCCCTCCACACACACATACCCCTCCACACACACATATACCCCTCCCCACACATACACTACTCATAAAAAGTTAAGGATATTTGAATTTTGAAATTTACGGAAAATGTAAAAAGTTCACACTACAGTGATATTATATCATGAAAGTAGGGCATTTAAGTAGAAGCTGCAATGGTGATTTCCTCATCTCAAACAATTTATTGAAACAAAATCCAACAACAGTGGTGGGTATACCACAACAAAAAATCTCAATGTCTCAATAATCTGTCATGTGACCTTGACCATCAATTACAGCTTGACCACGACGTCTCATGCTGTTCACGAGTCGACTTATTGTCTGCTGAGGCATGGCATTCCACTCTTCTTGAAGGGCGGCCCTCAGGTCATTGAGGTTCTGGGGTGCAGGGTTACGAGCCTCTACACGGCGACTCGGCTGATCCCAGAGGTTTTCTATGGGATTCGGGTCTGGAGAAAGTGCAGGCCACTCCATTTGAGGTACCCCAGCCTCCAGCAGCCGTTCCCTAATGATGCGACGTCGATGAGCTGGAGCATTGTCGTCCATGAAGATGAAATTAGGTCTGTGTTGTTCATGCAGGGGCACAATGACTGGATTAATGATGTTATTCAGGTAGTATTGGCTTGTCACTGTACCATTCACAAGATGTAGGGCAGTTCTGTATTGAGTAGACACACCTGCCTTCTATACCTTTCTGTGACTCTTCCAGTCTCTCTGTATCTCTGTCCCAACCTGCTGATGACACTCTGTGACACTCTAAGCTCAGTGGACACTTCCCTCTGAGAACATCCTGTTTGAAGACTCACAATGGTGAGGTTCTGTTGATCAGTTGTTAGGTGTGGTCTTGGTCTCATGATGTCAAAATGTGAACAGCATGATGAAGAGGACTGTTTAAATACCAATTCTAACTGAACCAGAAAATTTATTGGTGGATTCATGGATCAAACACCAGTTGTGAATTTTGCCGTTAAGCACCTTGTTAGAGAACAGCAAGTTCTGCAAAAAGTACTGAAACACTGAACAGTTGGACATGTGCATTCAAAAGTGTAGAGAAGGTCAAATTAACTTCACCTGGAAAGGTTATAGTGCATTTTAGGTGAATCCTGAAATTTCACCTGAAAGCTGAATATCCTTAACTTTTTGTGAGTAGTGTATATATACCACCTCCCCACACACATACCCCTCTCCTCACACATATACCACCTCCCCACACACATATACCACCTCCCCACACACATACCCCTCTCCTCACACATATACCAAATCCCCCACACACACACCTCTCCTCACACATACCCTTCTCCTCACACATATACACACTTCACCAGCTCCTTATTCCACTCACTCACAGTACACCACACTATTATCCAGGCAAAAATACACTAATAACAAACAGAAAAGAGCATGCATGTGCACACACACACACACACACTTTACATTAGACAGCTAAAGGTTTTCAGGCTTTTAAGTAAAGCCTGCACCTGTGAGTGATTTAAATAAAATCAGTTCTACTATATCCAATTAGACCTGAGTGGGAGACGTGTCACGCCTTCAGTCCCACAGCCTCAAGCAGCTGCACAACCCCAAATTCTCCAAAACTGTGGCATTAACCTTTGGCCTGATTGTGCAACTGCAACTGAACAGTGAGACATTTGCTGTGGTCTCAGGTGCCTTTACTTTAACAGTAAAGAGAAGAACACAACCAAATGCTCACTATTTTCTATTTCAATCACATGTTCTGCAGGGGATTGGTCCTGGTTCAGTGACATGCTGAAGGTTATTCATGACTTTCTGTAGTCCAGAGTCTGGGCTCAGTGTCCTGCTTCAGAAAGAAATGGTATCCAGAGGGATTAGGGTTGGATCTGAGCAGACAGATCAGCAGTGATACTGAGCACCGACCAGCAGACCTCACCACACACCCATGATAACACAACATCAACAACATGAACTCCATCACTTCATATGTTTGTAAAACTTTACCTCAGTACTGGTTTGAGTCCTCATGTTTTTCACTTGGATGCTTGAGTTTATTCTAAATCTGTTTAAATACATTTAGCTTTGTATTATTTTTGTAATATTGTGGAATCATTCTTTGGTGCTGTTGGTTTTGTGGTTCATCAGTTAAACCCAGTTCATTTCAGATCACCTTATAGCTTCCCAAAGTACCTGATACTTTATTCTACATTTCAGCTCCAATTAAAAAGCCCAGAGTGTGAAACATCATGCCTGGAGTCACCTCCACAGAAGAGGTGCTGCATCTATTCTGTTCTCCACAGACAGACAGACAGACAGACAGACAGAAAGAAAGAAAGAAAGAAAGAAAGAAAAAGAAAAAGAAAAAGAAAAAGAAAAGACATTCATTAAGAGATAAAGATGACAGCACTGTAATAAGTAAATTCCAGACAGCGCTGAGGAACATCAGGAAGTTTCAGTAAAATGTAATCACTAAGATTTGTGAAAACCTGAGATACGTAGCTAATAACTTCACACAAGTGGTCATCAATCATCAGCAGCTAGCTTCACACTACAGTCCTAACCGTCGCTGTGATCCCACGCAGGCTTATCAACTCCAGGGACCGTCTGCAGGAACACAGAGCAGAAGGACGCCGCCGTCCCCCTCAACCCTGAACACTCTGCAGATCACCTGCTTTCAATTCGCCAGGAAAACACAGCCATTATGAGGTGTCTGGTATGAGTAAAGCTGCTACAGCGGGGGAGAGTTTGGTGGAGAAGGTCATCACTTCATACACAGTTTCTCAGTGCTGATATTCACACAGATCTGGACCAATGTTTTAACCCAACACTGTGCCACAGTGAAAGTGTCGATGTACCACAATCATGCCCCCTGACCATCACCTACTGCCAATAATCTTGTCTGTGGGGGGTGTTTCAGGTTCTTGGGGGTGTGGCCAAATAACACACATCACATACACATTACACCATGACACAGCAATCACATTTAAATCGTCCACTCTGACGGACACTGTTGATATTTCAGGTGTGTAAAGTGGACTGAGGCACAGCAGAGCTGAATAACTGACCCCCAGACCACTGGCTTCTCACTCACTTGATAACTGCTCCAAAAAGGATGATACATTTTTGGAGCAATTTTTTTTCCAAAACAACATTTTGGGTTATTATTAAAAACATATTCGCTGTGTAAAAACGCCTCATCTTCTTGAGAATAAGTCAGTGGAACATGGCAATGTTAAAGAAAAAGTCATCCAGATCTCTGACTCCATCAGATAATCTAGCAGAAGACTGCAGCAGGATGGAGGAAAGCAGAGCTGGATCATCTGCATGCAGATGCTAGGCTCTTTGTGCTCCAGCGGTTAGTGTGATGCAACACTAACACATCACGACACACAGTGGCAAGAAAATGACAGACTCATCCATCAAGACAGGTCCGGAGCCCACAGAACCTCCCCCAATCACAACAGAAGTGCCGAGCTGAGACTTCCCCTCTGCTTTGCTTTTTGTGGATCACTAAGCCGTCCTGCTCGCCTGAGGCTTTGGTCAGAAATAAGTGCCTCTGTCGGGAGAGCTACGAGGTTTAGGAAAGGAAAATCAACGTGACGGCACAACGACTCACATTTTCCGCCTGTCGCATCGCTGACCTCTCCAAATTCCTTGGCCGTTTGATATTAACAGAATTATAATGTAGAATTTAGGAAGCAGACTTTAATATCATACTAAAAATATGCCATGAGTATATTATATAAGAACAAGAATAAATATTTAATACGGAATATTCATTCATTATTCCCCCAAAAATGGTGATGCCTTCAGAAGTGTCTCATAAGCTATATCTTGTGTTTTGATAAAACTACTGAATAAAAAGTGAGCAGAAAGAAAAAAAATCATTCAAAGGTACAAGATAAAGGTCTGAATCTGGTGTAGAATACAGCGAGCAGGATACACTACTGACTTTGAAGAAATGAATTATTCTGTATGTGGTAAGGGCTAAAGGACATGGGAAAGGCATCTGATTTAAGAACAAATCCACATTCACAGTCCAGACAATAAACTCCTGCACATTTTCCTCTGAACTGTTCACTAGAGTTTACTTTACTGCAGTGGAAAACAACCATAGATTACTCTGACTTAGACAAATGCCACAATACTCTCTCAATTTTTCTCTCTCTCTCTCTTAAGCAAGTTTGTCAGGACCATCACTAATCTTATCCATTATTCCTTCTTGGGAAAAATCTTCTGACAGTCAATTTTTTTTAATGTGCACTATAACCTGAGACTGTCTAGACAGGAGGAAAAAGCTGACTGCCTCAATGCAAATAAATGCAACAATGTGATCAAACACAAATTTGTTCCAGAACACAGATCCAAATCACAGTCCTGAACATCTTAAAGGATCAACCAGGAAAAAAACGGGCTGCCTGCATCAGACAATCAGATGGAAAGCTGGATTAAATGCACTAAATCAGGGCAAAACACTCTGACTAATAAAAAGGACACTTCCTGGAATCTCTCTGTAATAGAATAAAGTGTCCAACCATCAGCTCTGGTGGCAGTCTGATCATCATCATCATCTGGCTGGTAGATTATATGGAGGAAACATCTCTCTGAAACACAGCGTGCCACTGAAGCTCAGGTTAGAGTGCAGGAGAGGAAAGAAAGTCTCTGTCTTTCCTGTTGGAAAGTCTGAAAGTCACAGCTAATAGTTTATCCTTAAACGTCATTACAACACCAGTGCAAATGAAGGAGGAACGTCATCTGCTGATCATCCTGGGACCTTCACACCTCAGGCTCTAATGAGAGAACAGCCGGATAAGCTGGTAAAGATAAACACCGTCAGCACAGTGGATGAGCTTCAAGAGCAGGAGACCACATCAGGTTCCACTCAAGTTAGACAAAAACAAGAATCTGAGACCGTCATGGACACAGGAAAACCCTCAGTATGAATCCATGGATGCAACCTGCTGAGGCTGATGGTGATGATTGTGATGGTGTGAAGAATATTTTCTTGGCTCATACTGAGACCCTTCAGCATTGTTAGAAAACCACGTCTTATCTGAGGATTGTTGCTGGCCGTGTAAATAACTATCAGAACCATTTAACCTCTTGTAATGACTAAAACCTCACCATGTGCTTACAGCCATTTCATAAACACAAGAAGCTCTGTGCTTTCCTCTTCTCTTCTAATACTATCCATTACTTCTATTTCTATTAAAGTGCCTGGTTCAGAGTCTAACACAAAGTAAAATGTGGAACAAATGTGCGAATACGGTTCACACTGAATTTATTAATCTGAGTCTAATCTGAGGGTCAGTTTGTGGTGATCATGAGATATCTGAGATGATCTGCATCTGGATTCAAGCTGCAGTCCACCGATAACTCTGACACGACTGACAGACCCAGGATCATCTTATTAAAGTAAAGCGGCAGAGTAAATGAACACATCGACAGGGAACTAGAGTGAGAGCTTCAGGAGAAACAGAAGAATCAGATCCAGACCCTGATAATGCTTTAAGCAGCTGACAGGGGTGTCGTTACGGATGTGGGGTATCCACTGCGAGTTTTGCGGTCCAGGCCTCTGGTCCCTGTGTGAGCACAGCGGTCTATTAGTAGAGTGTGTGTGATATTTCAGACATTTATGGACATGTGTGTGTGTGCTCAGGAAGATCTCTGGACTGGAGAAGGATTGGAGATAGGCAGCAGTGTAGGAGGGTGGATGGGAACAGCACCTTTATCTCCCATGGAGATACACAACTGTATCATGCAGCAGGACAAGGGAGGATGTGACCACCAAAGAGGAAGAACAGAAAGGGATCCATGAAGTAAATCCACCACCATCACTGGGGAAAAGCTGCCACAGACACCAACATGCCAGGGTCACTGCTGTGCTTAGAAAGGTCTAGTGTAGATGTAATATCTGGTCAGTGTTAGTCCTGTGGTGGTCTCTGTTGATCCAGAGGTGGGTTATGCACAGTAACAGACGGGCTGAGGTCAGTAACTGAATACCTACAAAGTGCAGCTGTACCCAATAAAATTGTCAGCAAATGAAGGTACAATGTGGATGTACCGCAATCATATCCTCTGACCATCACCTACTGGCAAAACTCTCATCTGGGGGGTGGGGGGGGAGACACAGGAATCACATTTAAATCGTCCACTCTGACAGACACTGTTGATATTTCTATCTGTGTATCAGTGATTCCTGATACTGTCGTATAAAAAAATAAATAAATAAATAAAACCATCTCAATCAATACATTTCTTGCCATGAGATTTCATCAAGTTATTAAGAACAGCACACAGTTGCTGAATGTTTACTGAATATTTCATTCAGCCGTGTTTAAGTGAACCTGCAGTAAGTGAAACTCGGACACAAAGGTTTATCTGCAGGTGAAATCTAAAATGCTTTAAAATAATATTTTATACAAAGTCATCTACTGTAAATCCAATGGACTAACAAAAAAATCAAGATTCCTCAGTTTCAGACTGAACATGATGTTAGAAAAATGGAAGGTTTTTAAGTGGATGTGATATATGAACTTATCTTGGCCCTGAAATTTTTCCAGAAACAGGGTCATTTGTGGTGGCACAGGCCGTGAGCGCCGAGTCGGTGCAACTCCGAGCGGTCGGGTTTAAAGGGGCTGAGGGAGACGGGGCAGCAGGCGAGAGAGGAGAGCTGCTTAAGCGAAGGGATTTATGGAAGTGGTTCCATAGCATACTCTCATGGAGCAAATTCAGCAGACTGTGCCTCTTTTCCACAAGTGTAGGTTTGCCTTTCCTTCTAATGGGATCATTTATAATACAAGTAATCTTCACCCCACCGTGGAATTTGTCCGCTGTTCCACTTTCCACTCACCCCATCCAAACAGAGTGATGCGTCTGCTGAGAGAATGCATGTTGACATTTTGCGAGCTGCGTTCATTCGTACTCGTGTCTGTGTGGGTTTCGTGACTGGCAGCACGCGGGCCATTAGGAACGCTGCTAACGGCTACCACTAACAGCTTGGTGGAAAAAATCAAAAATTGGAAAATGACCGTGGAACAATGTCCAAACCATGCAGGCTGAGTAACGAATATTAGAAAAGAACTGAGTAAAAAGTGAAGATTTTTCCTCAGTTGCAGATTCCCTTTAACATACAATGTGCAAAACATCAGAGGAACACATTCTCTATAACTCATGGAGGAACACAGCACACTGCCACTTTAATATCAACCCATGAAATGTTCATATCCTTATTACAATGGATTAACTAAATTCACAGAAGTCCTCCTGCTCGTTCCTATTTCCAGCCCGTTTATATGCTCAACACAGTGAAAAAGTCCCCGAGAGAAAACACGCCATTAAAGGGTCTAAGTAACGATGGAAAAGCGGCAATAAGTGCAATTTTAAAAGCAGAACAAAAGGCGAATCTAATGGCTTTCACTCTGTATCTCTGCATAAGATCCACTATTTTATTTATTTCAGGTTCTTGTTGTGACCTTAGCAGGTTCTGTATGTGAGTGGGATACTGTGAGAGGGGTGTGTGTGTGTATGGGGCCTTCAGTTGGTCTGTGTCTGGCTTAAATTAAGCTGACTATGTTGCACCAGGCTGAAAGTGATACAGAGGCCCATATCCTCAGGGCCTGTCCAGACGGAGACACCCCCGCTGAAGCCCACGCGCTCGCAGCAGCCGTGGCTCTGATGGCTGGATCGCAGCAGCTGTGGTCACGCACAGCACACGCCGGGAGCATAACCCGAGACTGATGGCGCTTTGGCCTGGAGACACATCCCCCAGCTTGAGAGGCATGTCTGGGGAGAGGTGCGAGGCTGAGATGGAGCTTTCTGCAGGTGGGGGGACGGGATTAGATGTCACATCACACTGGGGGAAGTAAGAGAACTCTAATGGCTGTCAGCTGAGAACCTCTGGTTCTGCTTTAAGGAAAACAAGCAGGCAGACCCGCACATGACAGGATGATAACAAGCGCTGTCATTTGTTACCCCAGACGCAAGGCTTTATGAGGTAACAAAACGTTCCATCTGAGGAAAGAGCCGCTGTGGTCTCACTTAACCCTAATGAATGTCGTCATATTAGGGCCCGCTTTGAGTTTTAATATATCATCTGCTCAATGAAGTTTCTCTACCTTACTGCTCACAGGGTCAGGGCTGAAGTCTTACAGAGGACCAGTGAGATTGTAGTAATGAACTAAAGAAAGAACCACATTCACTTCACCTCCATCGCTCTGGGAGAAAAAGATAAATCTATGATGAGGAAGAAAGAGAGGAAATGGTTTTAAACAACAACAACAACAACAACAACAACAACAACAACAACTCATCGGGCTCCAACTAAGGGACTACCTGCTGGCTGAGCCTGAGCATATTTTCCTTTATTTTTTTTTTATTATATAATTCTCCACAGTGTCACAAATAAAAAAATAAATAAATAAAAGAGCTGAAGTGAACTATTCCTGTGAAACCCACAGACTTGGACAACTGATACTCTATAGTCTGTTCAGAGAATTAAACCAGGAAGTGAATGGTAAAGCAATTCAGATATAAAACTAGTTTCATGAGGAAATAAAAAAACCTTTAGATTTTATTCCAGAGAAATCTGAAAAGAGGAAAAGTATATCCGATTTTTGTACAGGACATGAGGAATCCATTATCTGAGTACAATAGTGTTAAACAATCGACTAATGATTTATTGCTGCTAGTAAAGTGAGTCAAAATTCCTTCATATTAGGATTAAGCAAATGAGTCGCCTCCCACTCGGCATGGAGAATAAATCTCTGACCTACAGACAAGGTTTTCTTAAGTTATCAGTGAAGATCTGAAGAGAGAGAGAGAGAGAGAGAGAGAGACAGAGACAGAGGGGGGGTGGGGGGGTGGAGACTGATACTGATGATCATGGAGGGTACTGTGCAGCTCTTAAGCTCTCTGGGAAATGAGCTATCCGGTCTGGCTGACCCACTGACTTCAGCTCACATCCTTCATTAATGAGGCTCGGGTTCAGCACAGACTAAACACACGAGTCTGCATTTACAGGGATTTGCTGTGCCCTCTGAACATCTGAGCTTCTAAGGCTTATTTTTTTTTAAATCATTTCTATATGAACTTAAGGTATCATTTATTAAGTCATATTACAAACCACATCATTTTACATTGGGACTCTAGTTTGGATCTTGAGAATACTGATTTTACATTTCTACGTCATACCTCATTTGTACCCGACATCAATCCACAATTCCAAACTGGAGAGAAAATTTTGTAAATGAAGTTTCAGTACTGGTTTTCAAAGCAGTTTATACTGGGATCAGGATTGTAGTTACAAAAGGGGAAGCAGAGATCATGCACTACAACCTGATTGGGGTTAAATAGCATCTAACAGCCACAGCACCAGTGTTCAGGGTGAAAACAGGGACAATAAAACCATTACTGCTCTGTACAACACACTACAACATCAAGGCACTTTTACACCGTGGGTTCTAGCCATGGATTAGAGTAGAAATGCTTTTTAATGACAACATGTTTTCCATTTCTTCAAGTGAAGCACTCTAATGAGGAAAAAAATCAAGCAGTGCTGTGGTTAATGTACAGATAATGAAAGACTGGTTTACTGAGCAAACCGTAGAGCATCGATGGACTTTCCCCATACGAGGGCCACCTCCTACGGGAGGGTTCTGGAGACCCGGAGTCATTTTTATTTATTATTACAGCATTATTATTTCCAGGGGCTCAGGATTCCTCATTATATCCATGAGACACAAATAAACATCATCTTCAAGGATCAAACAAATCTCTGATTCAACTGATACCCAGTGCAGTCCGGATACAGTGTCTGGTGACATCATTAACGTCATGGGGGATTCAGAGAGGGTCAGTTTGGCTGCATAGTGCTTTGCTCGCTTCAGATTAAACCCCTTCACCTGGAGGAAACTTAAAGTGAATGAGAGGGTGAGATTTCTGTGCTGCAGTTAAAGACAGCAGACGGCCACGATTCACAACAATCTATCAAAAGAAACATTACAGCACCAGCGCCATTTTCAACCACAACACACAATTAAAAAAAAAGATCTTATGACATGTGCAAATATAAAATGAGGCTTTAAATCTGATTCATAACAGCACTAGCGATCATTAGATTGGATCATTTAATTAGACCACGTTTTGTCACGAAACCCGGATCACATGTCCTACCATTCTGTGACTGAAGGAATTTAGACACATTTGGTTAAAATGGAAGCTGCTCTTTTCCTCTCACGCCTGGTTTCTCAGTAAATCCAGCAAGTTTGTTCCTCAAACACGAAGTCCAATTCAAGTCAGGGAAAACTGAGACGACGTGAAAGATGTAAACTTTGGGTGAAAACAGTCCAGTAAACTATGGGTTAAATAAGGGAGCTAATAGCTCATCTCAGCTGCCTGCCACCACCATGCTGCCAGCTGGGATATTTGCATAAACAGTGAAGGAGAGAGATGGATAGAGTGAGAGAGAGAGAGAGAGAGAGAGAGAGAGAGAGAGAGAGAGAGAGAGAGAGAGAGAGAGAGAGAGAGGGACTAAGAGAGGAGGGGTGCGCTCACCCCAGACACTCCCACAGCATATAAATCCAAGCCATACTGAATTTCTCAGACAGAAACCACACGTGGAGCTCAACTCACAGCACAGAGCTTGCGGCTGAAGCAGAGCGAGGCAAAGAGAGGCAGAGCATGGGACAAAGTTTCAAAGAAGTCAAAGCAGCTGTGGATAGACAGAGTCAACACCGTGGATGTGAGTAAAGAAGGTAAAAAGACAGAACTCTATCATCAGTTGAAGTCTTCATAAAATCTGGAGGACATTTTTGTGCTGCTCCACAAAAAAAGGCAGTATTCCATGAGGCATCGACGCTGTTGTTGTTAAGTGCTCCCCATGCTAGCAAGGAGTCTGAAGTGAGGAGAGTGAGTCAGTCCTGCATGCTGTATGGTTTCTATACACTGCGTGATTGCATGACCAACTCTGCATGACTCTGGACCACGTCTGAGGTCTGAGCCACAGAGCGCTCTACAAGGTTTTTACACAAAAATGTCATTCGCAATGGTGCGTCCAGCCCCAAGCCGCTACCTATACTCGGATATCTCCATGATGTCTGAGGACGAGGAGAATGGCAGTGAGAGCTCGGGTTCTGACGACCGCTCCTTCCGACTGGATGCCTCCGGCTACGAGCTCAAGGTGGGCGGCAGAAAGCGGAAACCAGGCAGCGGAGGTGGAGGGGGGCACGTTGGTGGAGTGCTACCAGGCACCGCAGGCAGTCCACCAGGCGAAGGGCGGAAACGGAACGCGGCCAACGCGCGGGAACGAGACCGTACCAACAGCGTGAACACAGCCTTTACAGCACTCAGGACTCTTATCCCCACTGAGCCGGCAGACAGGAAGCTGTCCAAGATTGAGACTCTGCGTCTGGCTTCCAGCTACATCTCGCATCTCGGCAACGTCCTACTGGTAGGCGAGGCCTGCGGTGACGGGCAGCCGTGCCACAGTGGCGGACCTTCTGCAGGCTACTATCATCATCACGGATCACCGACACGAGATTCTGAGAACTCACAGCCCAAACAGATCTGCACTTTCTGCCTCAGCAACCAGAGGAAAATGGTGAGTGGCCAACACAGACGTCTGCCCTGATAAAGCCTGAGAGTCAGAGGGCTGAACCATGAACCTACTGCAGCTGCATGGCGTCATATATATATATTGTGTATATTCTCTTAGACTCTTAAAAAAGTGATTCGAAGTGATTGTAAAAACATAAACCGCATGTCCAATCATATGATGCTAAATTAAAGGTTTGAAAATACATGAACATTTTGTTACAAATTGAAAAATGAGATTTTGGGTGATGTCCATGTTTAGGAGAGTTTATAAAGGGTCACTATGCTGAATCACCCTGTAATAATCTTCCATTCATTTACCAGGAGAAGATCTAAAAACACACACTGCGCTCTGAACGAGTTCTGCTCCAGATTGTTCTTCCACTCAACGCCGTAACTGTTATTTCATAAGGAGACTTCTCCTTATCTCACACGTGCTGCAGGAAAGTGACTATCAGGGAGTCCGTCCTGCTGTCTCCGATCCTCACTGACTTCGGCCCATAAAACCAACAGCACACTGCGTTAAAAATACATCAGTAAATCAGACTCCAGCCATGAGGAACAATCACACCAAAACAAAAGCAGAGAGGAGAGCAGCCATTTACCTCACAGAGCTCAGGGTAAAGTCAAGCCTGAAATACAACAAATGCCATAACACATGAGTTCAGTGAAAACAGAAAATACCTGGGAATGGCATTGGCATATACTAATGCAGAAGTTCTGGTGAATTCAAATATGCATATTTATGACAAATAGGCCAATGGGAGATATTAATATGCAAATGTAAATGTTCCGTGAGCTAAATATCAAACCCACAGCATTGTGGGAACATCCGTCAAGCAGCTCAGCACCATCCTGAGCCATTCACGCTCTCAGTATGGTTGTTGTGTTAAAGTTCTTTCTAACTGCTCAATTAAGAACCCTGTCAAGCAAAACACACCGTGAAAGCTACTTTAGGAAAAAAATATCATCTCAAAGGGCTAAAGGTTTACACAATTAACCAAATTGATCAGGGTTAGGGTTAGCAGCAAAACAAATGCAAAGTCCAGAGGCAGCATCCACCTCATCTGGCCTCACTCCTGACCTCAGCGCTGAGAGGACTGCGCGTGTTGTATGAAAATTGGACAATGGTGTCGAGGATTTCTGCGCGATTGAGATATTTAAACCAGACGGAGCTCTCGCACGAGATCCGCCAAACCACACGCTGCAGCTCACCCTATTACAGAGCAAAACACGTCGTTCAGCCAAAACTCACCGCTTTATTGTTTCGAAAGAAAAACACATTGAATGCAGGACAGGCCGAGGTAACAGAAGTGTTTAATTATTGCCAGCTTTCATCGTTCATACTGTGAGATAAAGCAGAGAGACTGAATACACAGCAGCAGAAATAACATCCAGGCTCCGAGTTAAACTTTGAGAGCAAATAAAAAATAATTCTGAAAGAAAATACATTTTTTTCCCCATAAAAATTTCTTCAAGTAAACAAAAATATCTAATTAAAAGTTTAACTGAAGTGACAGAGGTGCGTTTGCACAACACACACCATTTACACAAGTAACCACAAAATGACAAAAAAATATTGACAGATGATAAACGAGAGATTTTTTTTTAATTCTTTTCCCATTTTTAAAACAAAAACACAAATTGTTAAGAGAAAGAGCTTAACTTTAGTGTCAAATATCTGTGTGAGAGATTCAGCAGGACAAATGGCCACAACCAGAAAGAAGGATAGAAGGCTGGTGTGTGTGTGTTGAAAAACAACTGAAGTGTGTGGTGGTGTCTCTCTCTGTTTAAAGTCAGCTGAGCAGGTCAGTGCTGAACAGACGGCCGGTTCCTGAGCCGTGTAACTCTCTCTACACATTCTGTCATTTTTAAAGTTTCCTTCATCAGCGGCACACAGAGAAGTTTAACATTGTTCAGCAAACAGCTGAAATCAGTCTCCAGATTCCCTCCAGAAACCCAGGCAGTAAAGCTGCTGCTCTCTGTGACTCCAGTGCGATGCGACAGCACCACTAACGAGGTACAAAAGAACAACATCTAAAAACTTGTGCGCCACACTTCATAAATAAACAACAAATAAACAATAAAATCCATCTCTTTTGAAGACTTGCAGCCAGACAAAATAACACAAATAGCTCAGTTTTCAAAGTTCGCAAATATTCTTACACACTGCCGAGTCTATTAAAAGCTCGTGATCTAATCGACGTCTGCACTTTGCACCAGATACCAAATATGACATCATTACCTTCAACCTACGAACCCAAATATTTGCGCTACATCTCAAGACTAAAGAAAAACACGTCTGTGCTTTGGCTCCTGAGAATTCAGCTCTTTAGGCAAAAGTGAAAAAATGAAAAACAAAAGCTGAGGGTTCACTGCTCTGATGATCGCAGATACGCTCTCAGTGAGGTGAAATCTGTTCGGTTTCAGAGAGAAAGACTCGGGGTGGGGTTTTAAAAGAAGTTCAGTAGAAAAGCTCTCAGGTGTGTGTGTGTGTGTGTGTGTGTGTGTGTGTGTGTAAGCCCATGGAAACAGCAGGTTTGTGTGTGTGTGTGTGTGTGCAGTGGATGTAGAGTTACACAGAAATTTAAAGGGAAAAAAAATAGAACTAAAAGAACTAACTTTATTCTGCTGATAAAGTGAATCTTCCTGCAGTGTGTTTCAAAAACTAATCAACATTTCCTCCATCTTCATTTCAGGGCAAAGACAGAGAAAGAAAAACAGCTCTGAGGAATTAAAACAGACGAGGAAGATGATGAACTGGCAGAGATTTGAGAACGATCACAAACTTTTGACTCAAGACTCGACTTGGTGTATATATGCAAATAAAATCATATTTAATTGATTCTGTGTAAACGACACGCGGACCCTTACCCTTGGCCTGGAAAGCAGTTACAGTGACGACTAAACCCTCTCAGATATTTTCAAAAGATTTTCATATCCGGCAGCCTCAAGCCAGTGCACATCCTGACTTCTGCACCTCACTGGACCTCCACAGTTTCCGGCTTCGGCACAGAGGAGACGCAAATATTCATCAAAATAAAAACCGAGCAAATGAACATCGGCGCTGCGGGTTAAGGGGGAGGCATACGATCAGAGCGCATGTGGAGAAAGAAGAACTGGGTACAGAGAGAAATAAAACATCATCTTTAACAAATCAAATTTTACAGAAACACCTCGCACGTTCAGACAAAAGTGCATTTAGTTAAAGAATAAAACAACAATAATTTAATAAAATTAAACACAATGTAATGTATGTTAAATATGGCAAAATTCATATACTCACTGTTCATTAAATTAAAAACATAAAACACAGAAAAGCCTTTTATTTTATTCTGATCACATATTTATTCTTTTTGTTTCGGCTCCTAGCCGTGTGACGTCTCACTGTACACTCGCAGGCTGGGACATGATCATGGCATGACAAAAGCCAGAGTGCACACAGGTTAAATGAACCTCTCCTGATTCACTCCAGCTACTTAAACACGTCCTTTTTCTTTCCAGGCATCTGGTGAAGCAGCACAGCAGATACAAGCGAAAAGAAATCAACCTTTTTTTTTTTTTAAACCAGGAACTTGTACTGGGTGCAATGTCAAAATGAAGCCTCTGTTAATAGACACACACAATATCCTGTAGCTACAAATGTCCAGGATTTGTAGGTAGAAGCTGTAGGTGAAGGAGGTCTGGACAGATCCTGATCCATGTAGCCGTCACTTGCTCACATGACCTGACTGACTGCCCACCGACTTCCCAAGCCGAGATCTTCCAGCCTTCTTGAAGCTCGCAATCCAGATCTCTTTGGAGAGAAAAAAAAATACCTTTCACCAGCAGGTCACGTTACACAGCACCAGTCTGGTCTCCGACTCCTACACACAGTCCTGCTGAGAGTTTTCCCTCACGTATACCTCTGAGGGCCATGCAGTCAGACTCTCATCTCTGATCAGTGTGAAGGCACAGCGCCACATCCACACAAACACGCTAACCTCCACACCTCCTCCACCACACACCAGTCATCACTCATCTACACCTCAGGCGCTTTTTTTCTTCGTTCTTAGGGACGAAACCAGTTCATTCCCAGTCCTTTGGAAGTGCAGCACTTTTAATTAATCACCTTTTAAAAGGATTCAGTTTTAACGTTTTAGTGTCCAGATATAATTAGCTTGTATGTAACTAGACATATAAGCTAGCCTTTATTTGTTGTAAATTATGAATAGAATATAGTTGGATAAGTTATATTTAAAAAAGCATTTAAGTGTAATTCTGACTAGACCACGTTCTGTAGCCAGGACAGATTTCCATGGAGCTGAACTCGCCGATGCCTGAAATCATTTCTTGGTCATTGTGAAAAGTTTAATTCCATTTTTTTAACCGCTCGCCTTCACTAATGACGCACTAGTGCATAAATGTAGCGATGCATTCCACCTTTAATAAGCAGGGAAGCTTTTTGCTAACCTGACCATGACCATCTGCAGAGAGAGAGCGCTCATAGCATCAGGGCACGTAGGACATTTCCAGCTCCAACTCCACAGCTAAAGACTGGATGTGACTGTAATAATGGTCCCAATGGCCAAGTTTCCTCTGAGCCCCGAGTCTGTCTGGAGGATGGTTAGCAGATGACGAGCAGACTGGTCTGGCCTGATTCTGCTCTGCTTAGCATCAGCTTGTTTTGCTTCAGGCATCTCATCCCAGCGAGCGTGGCTCTTAACGGAGGAGGAAGAAATCCATGCTCCATTTTGCTCGAGCTGGAACCTTCCGGAAGTTCAGACAGGACCCCGAGACAGCTGCAGGCCACAGCTCCCCGTCCACCCTGTCTGCCCCACTCCCCTCCATCTTTGCCATCTTATTTGTCTTTATGTACCAAAACCCATAAAATAACTCATTATTTCTAAAACACCAAAACCACAGTCCTGAAATAAAGGTCATTTGGGGGTCAAGCAATTAATTGCAGCAAAAAAAATAAAATAAAATAAATAAATAAGGCTGATGGAAGCGGTTGCTTTGAGCATGAACTTGCCATTCAACTCCTGATAAATAAATAACCTGAGATTCTTGTACACAGGGCTTTAACCTTGGAAAAAGCATGTGGAAAGTTTGCATTTTGGCAAACCAGGTTTCAAATGGGTTTCCCACCTGGCCTCCGAGCATCCGCTACATCACTCAGAGACAGTCGTTATTTATTGAAAATTAAATATCTAATGATGCCCTGAAGCTTTCCTCACTACAGACTCAAGTATTATGACAGAAGTGAAAGCCATTTAGTCGGAGCCAGAAGAGCAAACAGTTTGCCCGAGATTGCAACTTTCCTTCTTAACCGTTAACCGAAAACATCCAGATGTTAGACTCGCATACTGATATATTTTTATTCCTCTTCCTTACACATTGGAACAAAAAATTGTTTTAAAATTTGTTTGGTGTTAAAATCCACACATGGTCATTTAGCGCTATGAGAAAGGGAAGTGAACTGTTCTTTCAGAGAAAGTGGAGGCGTGGAACATGATACGAGGGAGAGAGGGAACTCTAGGCTATTTGATGTAAAGTGCTGGATAATGAAAAATAAAGCGATGAAAATCTGTCTTGATGGAGTGAATGCAGGAGAATCTCACGTCTTTGTGATGAAGAATAGACAGATTTTGTCACGGGGAGAAGTGTTGAATTCTCCTTCCTCGAAATCCTCGACATAACCCCTTCTCGCCCACGGCAGGGGCTCGCTCCAAACCCCCCCGATGACAGGATCACTGGCAGTTGGTTTCAATCAGTCCTCTGGCCGGACACACGTTGGGCCAAGAGGGAGCTGTGCTGAAGACCGGATGAAAAGGAAATCCTAAAAACGACGGAACGACAGGTGGCTGCTTTGGCAGTGGCTGAAAAATCATCTCTCCTGGATCCTCCACCTTCCCCCACCAGCCTCCACACACCTGCAGGAACCTGGCCCACTGAAAAGCGGGGTGCTGCAGGCTGCGTCCGGCCAGCACAAGTTTCACAATCCACCCAGTCACGTCTCTCAGACCACCCTCGTACCGCTGCCCCCAAACCCAGACGAGCGCACGAGATCAACATTCCCCCGTCGACTTAGAAAAACACATCCCCGTTTCTCCTTAAATAGACTATTAAAAAGAGATTTCCTGCTGATAGCACAGTGACAGGCCAAAATTCCACATAATTTACGAGCAATCTGTCCATTTTATCACCGGATTGATTTCAGCAGACTAAAGGAGACTGAAAGCAGACCTTTGTGTCCTCAGAAAGGAAAGCTTACGGAAAGTTTTTCACCTGCTGCGGACGCAAGGAAACCTCACATATTCTTAATCCACAGTTGCCTTTCGCTCAGGTTCCACTAGCAGCGCAGGTTCATGCTTCCCAAAGACAAACCTACTACTACTGACAGATTTTTGTTCCAAGATCTCATGGATCGAATATTTTATATATAAAGCTGCGTCACTCCTCAGATCTGGTCTGAGATCCAGATATTTCTCTTCACTGTTGTATCTGTGACCCATTGTTACCTCCTGGCCACCAAATTCTCAATAAACTCGACCTGATGCATGTGGCAGAGATTAATCTGCTTGTTTTTGTTGAACCCGTGTTTCAGGAGTTCAGGAGTGTGTTCAGATTGATCTTAAATATAAGCCATGGTCAAAGGTAATGGTGGTAAAATCAGATTTGTATGATCAGTTGGAACCGTAGCAAGGAAAAGGTTAACCTGCTAGCTAATGCCTATAGTCCTAGCTAAAGTCTAAAGTGTGCTATCTAATGCCAACAGATCGCTAGCTAGCATCCTGAGAGTGTTAGCGAACGTTTTAGGGATGCAACAATACAGTTAACCCACAGTTCAATACGTACCGCGGTTTTTACCCATGGTTTTCGGTTCGAATGGCTTGGCAAATTAAAGTGTTTTTTTCATTATTCTTTGCTTAGGTGACAGGAACAGTAAGATGTTAAGAAGAAAAAAACTGTTTTTAGTTGCAATATTTTTACTTAAATGCAAAAATCAACTTGTACACATTCATAGTGTACAGAAAATAGAGACAGATAAAAAATAAAGATATATAAAAAATGAACACTGGCCGCTCACGGCGCATCAGCTTCATGAACTGCAGGCACATTATTCACTGTATTTATGTATGTACTTCTGCCAAATTAGCTCTTACATGACTTTATTACGGGAGACAGGTTTGGAGGACGGCACTCTTTATTCCCAATCCGCTCTGTAATGACCAGTCACCGTGAGATAACTCTCTGTAATGACCAGTCACCGTGAGATAACTCTCTGTAATGACCAGTCACCGTGAGATAACTCTCTGTAATGACCAGTCACCGTGAGATAACTCTCTGTAATGACCAGTCACCGTGAGATAACTCTCTGTAATGACCAGTCACCGTGAGATAACTCTCTGTAATGACCAGTCACCGTGAGATAACTCTGTTACCCGCGAGGTGCAACTATCTGTTATTAGAGCAGGGCTTTGTGCTTTAGCCGATTCGTTTTCGATTTTGTTGTGCGTCTTTTCGTAGAGATCGGGGAATTACATCGGTGCTTTAAAAAAAAAAAAAAAAAAAAGTCTGTGTCGGTAGTGTGTACCGCGGGTGGAGCACTTTTATAAGGTGTCGAAAGCCCACATCACCGATCACCAAAAACGGCTGCTTTCTCTCAGAACCAGTTGTGTCTGAATGCTGGAAGGAATCAGATAGGGGACAGTTGTTTTTGGGTTCCTGTGTTACCTGCTCTGCCCTCCTGCTTCCACACAGTGATATCTCTGGGTGATGGAGCTGCAGATGTGTGGTCATGTTGGAAGTATTTCTGTGTCAGTAACTCGTGTGGAACACTGCTTAAACAAAGTCATGTTTTGTTTCATCGGCATCATGGTCCACAACAAATCCGAAATGTCCCCACGCCACAGATCTGAATCACGGCGCTGCTTCCTCGTGTTTCTGTCTCACTTCACTGCTCTCCAGGGTTAGACTGAAATCTGACACCAGCATCACAAGCATGGTTACCGCATGGTTAACTTTAGCACTCACTGATTGGATATTTACTTGCGGGGAGGTGTGTCTGTCTCAGCACGTAGAGATACAGTACAGGCAAACACACAGGAGGTACAGAGAGTAATAGAATGCATGAAAATTATTTAAATGAAAAACCGAAAACCTCGATTCACATACGCAGATTGAACCGGGGAGGTCCAAAACACTTCAATATTATATTGAGTATTGTGGCATCCCTAGGACATTTACAGATTGCTAGCTAATGCCTGCAGAGCACTAGCTTACGTCTACAACGAATGTTTAGAGTGCTAGCTAACATCTACATAGTGCTAGTTAATGTCAACATTATGCTTTAACAAAAGGTTAAGTCTCAGTATCACACAGAGGTACATTATTATTCTCATCTGACTGCTACACACTCACATTCCTGTTAGAACTCAATAAACACAAAAACATCACTAACAAGACAGAGATTTCAATAGCTGTGGCGCACACAGACGCAGACACGCGCACAGACGCAGACACACAGACACACTCATGCAGACGCAGACACACAGACACACTCATGCAGACGCAGACACACAGACAGGTGCAGACACACACACACACACACACACGAGTTCAGTCTGGATGTTAGTTATTCCTTTTGAGAGGAGAAAACTGCACTTCCCATCTGGATGCGAGTGTGTAGGAGGTGTGTAAAACATTTAAACCACACTTCACCTTTCTGCACACACTTTCTTATAAATGGATTTTAAAAAATTGTGTAATCAAAAAGAATGTAAAGAAAACTGCCTGTTTATTTTTCATCAGTCCAGCGCTGATGGGCAGAGACTCTCCACACTCCGAACTCCAACATACTTAAATATCAGAATGACCTTAACCTTTATTATTCATTAGGAAATAATAACGGAGCCTTTTAGAGAATAATTATGTTGATGTTGGATCCAGGAGACTTCTACAGACTGCTGGACTTCATTCTGCAGGGTTTCTACCATTACACCTTAAAGAAGTCTAAAGAGGTAAACTTGAGCGATCACTAGAGACTGTAAACCTCTGGGTTCAGTAGAACCGACTGCAGGTTCAACACCACTCATTGCTACACAGACTCCATAAAGGTAGTTTTAGTGGTGGTTGAGGGCTGGGAATGATCGTTTTATTCCGGAGTTAAAGCAAGTCTTTCTCCCTGTTGAGCTTCTCTGATCTGTGTCAGATTAACACCAGCCTGCACAGAGAGAGAGAGAGAGAGCGAGCATGAGAGGAAGAGAGAGAAGGAGAGGGAGGGACACAGAGAGAGAGAGAGAGAGAGAGAGAGAGAGAGAGAGAGAGAGACTGACACATGGAACAGAGTCAGGGCTTTGAATGAGAGAACTGACAGAAACTCAGTGTTCTTCTCCAACAGTAGATCAGAGGAACATCTCCATCTCCACCCGAGTGTCCAAGCACAGAGCTTTCTGCACAACTGCACAGGTTCTTAGTCCTCTTTTTTTGGCTAACTAGCATCAATCTGCCTCTGGAGTTAAAGGGGAAGTAATAAAACCCTGCACCTGGTCAAGGCTCACACACAAAACTAAGCTGAGGAATTCTCTCAACAAGTGGACACAGGTACAGGTCACTTCCAGGTGTGAGGACAAGAGATATTAAAATAATATCATGATTCTTCAAGACTTTTTTAAAATAAAATGTACAGAATTGCAGCAAAAAAACATGTGAATTTTATTTGCGTAACACTTTCAACTGGACACAAAGCAGCTTTACGGGAAGAAAGCACTGGAATAAAAATGACAGTTACAATTTTTTAAAAATGTATATTTACAATATAGATCACGTTACATTAAAACCCTACAAATAAATAATTAAAACAATAATAATATACAAAATTCTACCAAATTTACTTCTACTTCTATTCACTTCACATTTTGTAAAAACACATAGCTATAACAGTATCAGAATCTGAGAAAAGGAGAGTGTGAAATTTACAGTATGACATCACACTGTCCTGCTGTGTGACCTCATTAGGTCAAGCTCGGGGTTTAACAATGCCGTCACTCTGAGCTCACAGCTCCTCATTCAACATACATCACTTACCTTCATCACCACTAACTGAGTTATGAGAAATTTCCAGAATTACTGGCATTTTCTAAACAATACCTCACTAAGTTCCTCAACAGTGGAAGCTCAGTGGTTAAGATGATGGACTGACCAGAAGGTCATGAGATCAAATCCCAGCTTTGCCAAGCTGCCACTGTCGGGCCGTTGAGCAGGGCCTGTAACCCTCATAGTGCTCAGTTTTATAAATCTGAGTCGCTCTGGATTAGGATGTCTCCCAAATACCATAAACAAAAACCAGCTCAGAGAAGTTGAAGACTGACCACAGAACAACTGCTAAAATAAGCAGACAACAACAAGACAAACTTAACAAACTGCTTGGTTTTAAGCTGAATTAAACACAGTATGAAGTGTGAAGGACTGATCATGACAACCCACTGTGCTATGAAAGGCAGAGATGGAGAGAGAGATGGGGGGAGAGAAAGAAAGAGATAGAGAGAGAGATGGGGGGAGAGAAAGAAAGAGAGATAGAGAGAGAGATGGAGGGATGTGTGCATACTTTAGCAGAAGAAGCATAGGTGACTGAGTCATGTTCAGGTGATTGATCACGGTACTTTAAGGTCTGATCACAGGTTTCAGGGCAGGTTTCAGGGCAGGTTTCAGGGCAGGTCTGACCCCCAGGTAGAAAAATTGTGTCGTGAAGCTGTTCTACATCCTGCTCATTCAGATTAATCTGGATCAGTGCTGGTCTGACACATGGATGAGTGTGTAATGCATCCCTCACTCCCACACCATAGCTGAATAAAGACGCAGCAGCACCTGGACGTCTGTCTACCACATTCTCACACTCCTGCAAGCTGCTTCCTCTCACAACTGTCTGGATTAATACGTTACTCCTGCTTATGCATGCTCACGCGAACAGTTTAAATGCCCCTCCTGCCCCTCTATGGTGCACAGCTCCTGGTAACCATCAGGAGTTTTTTTTTCTTGCAGTAGCTGGTCAGAGGCCGGAAGACGGAGTCGCGGTCTGCCGTATTCCGCAATGTGTCTTCATTCATTTTGCTGAGCACATGGAAAAGCCATTCGGGGGGTGGGATTGGGGGGTGATGGGGAGGGGGAGGGGATGGGAGAAGAGGGGGGTCTGCTTTCCTGCCGGCTAGGTCTTGGACAGGCGCCGCAGTTGCCCGTATTCCCTCTACACTCTGCTCACAGGAAATAGCCCATTATTACAAAGGAGGGTGGACGAGGAGGAAGGCTCGAAACCAGGGATTTGGAAGTCTGGAGTTTTATTTGTAGACAACTTGTGCCGAGATCCAAGAGGGACCGACTAAGAGCCGATTTTATCCGCTGTCCCCAAGCAAAGAAAAGGTCAAGGCCCAAATGTCAGAAGATGAAACACAAGAGTTGAAGTTCAAACAAGATTCTCCTGCTACAGAAAACGATCTCTGATTAACGTGAAATATATTTGTGGAAACTGATAGTTAACTCGATGAGCATTACAGAGTATAGGAGCAAAAAGTGTGAAAAAACAAGGCAAAGAGGCCTGGCTGGAGTGAGGGCCTGAAACTCTCTCGCTTCATTTACTGCAGTTCATGTAGTGCGAACGCCGAGTGAATCGGATCGACTTAAAGTCACAAGCACTGACCCTAGAAGAGGTTTTTCCTGCGAGAAATCTGACGTATCCGATCTCAGGTAGAGCAACTTCCTCTCCGTGAACACTGTGGATTTCGCATAAGGAAAAAACATCTGTCTCCATGTCACTGTTACAGACTTCAGGCTAATAATCATTTATTTCGACTTCGCTGTTCAAAAGGTCAGGGGCTCGATGTCAAAGTAATGAAGCTGAAATAAATGATTAGTAGTCGAAAGTTTGGAACAGTGAGCCGCCCTCGTGAAGGCCTACAGACGGCAACATACCCGGCAACAAGCTGTCACGAGCTCGGAAAAATCTTCAGCACTTCCAGAGTAAATGAGGAAGGTGGTCACTGACTCTCATCCACCCCAAATACACAGAGCAGGGATCTACCCCCCAAAAACAAGGCCACTGTTAACAGCTCATTCCAGCTTGGTAGGCAGCTGCCAAGAAGTGTTTTGGATGGCTGACGTGTTTAGGTTGAACAGCCTGGCAGACGCTCAGCCCTCTGTGTGCCAGGGGTCAATGATTTGCAATGGAGCGTTTAAATGAAAGAGAACAGGAAGAATTCTTTAATGGCTCCACATGCAAATATGAGAAGTCACAGAGCTCCTGGTAACGAAAGAAGGTCTGCGTCACAACTCTGGAGGCCTCTTAAAGTTAGGAAAAAAACAACAGGGGGAAAAGTGCAATGTAATACAGATTTACAAAAAAGCATCAACTTCAGGTGGAGAGCTGAACAGCTGAAAGCTGCTGGAGTTTCAGCAGCACAATAACCTCCATCACCTTCAGCTATGTTGCACAACTGATTGTCCACAAACCCAACGGCTTATTTTTATTCTTCAGTTTTATTTTAGAATTAAGAAGCAGCAGTTAGAGTGCTGAGTCTGTTAGAGAAAAGCCTTTGGTGCAGGAAGCAGGTGGAGAAGATAAGAGGAGTGTGTAAGTTTCATCAGGAATGCTGTGAAGACCTAAACAAATAACACACCCGTGTGCAGCAATTATTCCACTCAAGAGCTTTAAGAACTAAAACTGCACAAAAGGATACTATCAATTATTTAACAAGTGCTTAAACTGTACATTAGAAATGAAACAAGTCAAGTGAGTTTTGTAAGGATGCGCCAGTGTGTTTGTAAAATACAGAATTTAACACAATTCAACACGGCCGACACGTCAAACTGACCACTATTCGCCTCGGCATGCTTCACTGTATCTAAACACATCACGTACAATGATTTTTTTAAACAGAAGTTCTTAGCAAAGGATGGAAATATTTTTACAATTCTGCATATATTGTGACCAGTAGGTGGCGTTGTTCAGAAACCGGTGATGTTCCGCCAAACGGACAAGGAGGAGCTGGTATATGTAGGATTTTGAAATGTAAAAAAATTCAAAATGCTGAAAAATTTCCTGACAGAAATAAAATCTGAGATAAATGTTTTGTTCGTCTTAATCCAGGGATTCAAGTGATAGAAGACACGAGTCATTTATGTAAATGTTTTGTGGTGATTGCTGTAGCGCCACCGTGTGGCTGATCAGAGCAAGGCTTTGTGCTGTTTTCTACCAGCCCTCAAAATCTATAGGCTTTAAACAATTTGGGCTCCACAATCAGTTTTAGGGCAGGAAAAACAAAACAAACAAAACAAAAAAACAAAAACAAAAACAACAACAGTAGTAATAATAATAATGATAATAATAATAATGATAATAATAATAACAACATTTCTGGCTCACTGCATAATTCCTCATGTTATTGCTGCTGTCTTCATTCTTCATTCAGGTGAGTGAAAGTGCTAGAGTGTTTGTGAAGGATATTTTTATGAACCTGGTCTTAATCATTTGTGTACATGTTTTCGTCAGTATTCATGTTCCACTCAAAAGCATTTTAAAAACCATGTTACAGCAGAACGCTGAGCCAAAGTGGCAGAAAAAAAACGGTGAAAACAGAAGGAAAAGAAAAGGAAAGAAGAAAAGGCAAAAACAGTAAAGCAGAAGAGAAACAAGAACCAGTCGGTCCCTCGGTACACGGCCCCTTAATGAAGGGCCAACGGCGGCTTTACACACATTTCCTGGAAAAAAAACCTCTTGGAACTAAATAATCGAATCTTCCTCCGTCTCTGGTAATTACAGTCAAAGCTGAATATTAATCACACGCCTCACACAGCAGCTTAAAAAGTAATAATAAAGCTGGTTCGAGTGAAGAGACTCGTCAGCCACCTCACCTCTTCATCTGAAGTGTCCTGATCGTACTCATCCACCTGAGCAGATCCACTCGATTTCACACGCTTCCCTTCTGCTTCAGCCGCTTGCTTTTCCTTCTGCAGCTTTCTGCTCTTAACCTTCTGATCCTGTAGAAAAAAGTCACAACAAAATCTGTAAGTATTTAATAAAACACTTAGAAAGAAATAACGTTTAGACATAATCAATGTTTTTTCAGACGGAATTGAAATCAAAAGTTAAAAGCAGAACATTTCCCCGAGAGGACACAGCTGGGAAAATGTTTAGCAGCTAGCAGCAGAGATGTTCTCCACAGCTGGAGCTGATGTTGATGTCCTGACTGTGTTGAGGAGTCACTCTGAATAAACAGCACTGTGCGAGTCCCGCTCCCTGATTCCGTCACGTTACTGCAGGTGGGTCCAAAAGAAAACAAAAACACAACAAGAAATGATGCTAGTGTTACTAAATGTTTGTTTACAGGGAGATCAGTGCTGCAGGATCCGAGACTCTGCTCCTGTTTCTGGAAACGTCTGGGCAGTTTTGTGAAGTTACCATGGCAACGTGCCACCAAAGTCAATCGGACATGTCTAATCGATTCCAGTCTGATGACAGTAGAGGTGTCTGATACGAAAGAAACGCATCACAATATTGGTGTATGATCCAGGAAACTGAACTGTTTCAGAAACTTATTTCCATCAGCGGTTTCTGTTCCGTTTAGTGTGCAATTTATTAAAAAAACCCTCATAATGACTCCTTTCTCAGAAAAGAGTACCATGCTGTCATTTATCACCGTCATCCAGCTGTGAAAATCTCCGCGCAGCATCACCAGAAAAACTGAAACCCAACCAGTGCTGCAGTTTTGCTCCTTTTTCTCTTCTCCATGTTTTTAAAAATCCTGACTTTGACAGAAGCTGGGCTGTGATTGACATACAGTAGATGATATACAGCAAAAGAGAAACGTGTAAGTTCAGGAAAATCTGGAGAATTCTAGACAGTAGAAAATGTCAGATTGGAGCGTGTGAGGGGTTTTCCAGGCTACCACACATCCCTAACAGAACCAGCACCACCAAGGAGCATTACAGCAAAACTACAGAAAAGCAAAAATATACACTACTCACAAAAAGTTAAGGATATTTGGCTTTTGGGTGAAATTTATGGAAAATGTAAAAAGTTCACGCTACAGTGATATTATATCATGAAAGTAGGGCATTTAAGTAGAAGCTGCAATGGTGATTTCCTCATCTCAAACAATTTATTGAAACAAAATCCAACAACAGTGGTGGGTATACCACAACAAAAAATCTCAATGTCTCAATAATCTGTCATGTGCCCTTGACCATCAATTACAGCTTGACCACGACGTCTCATGCTGTTCACGAGTCGACTTATTGTCTGCTGAGGCATGGCATTCCACTCTTCTTGAAGGGCGGCCCTCAGGTCATTGAGGTTCTGGGGTGCAGGGTTATGAGCCTCTACACGGCGACTCGGCTGATCCCAGAGGTTTTCTATGGGATTCAGGTCTGGAGAAAGTGCAGGCCACTCCATTTGAGGTACCCCAGCCTCCAGCAGCCGTTCCCTAATGATGCGACCTCGATGAGCTGGAGCATTGTCGTCCATGAAGATGAAATTAGGCCTGTGTTGTTCATGCAGGGGCACAATGACTGGATTAATGATGTTATTCAGGTAGTATTGGCTTGTCACTGTACCATTTACAAGATGTAGGGCAGTTCTGTATTGAGTGGACACACCTGCCCAGACTGTAACACCACCACAACAGTGGCTGAAGCATAGCGCTCTCCTTGACGTCTCCAACATTGTTGGCGGCCATCAATTTCTGCTCAACGTGAATCGACTTTCATCAGAGAACAGCACTGAGGCTCACCGGTCCCTCGTCCAGTGTAAATGCTCCCTGGCCCGACACCTGTGCCTGGTGGTGTGGTCAGGTACCCTTGCAGGTCGTCTAGCACGCAAACCACCCTGATGTAAACAGTTTCGAATGGTCTGACGTGACACTTGGGTTCCTCTCACCTCCCTTAAATGTGCCTGGAGTTGAGTGGCATTCATCATTCATTGGTCTTTCATTCGAAGCTCATGTAGATAATATCACTCGGGTAGCCTTCTTCCATCTCAGAAATATCACTAAGATAAGAAATTTGATGTCGCTTCATGATGCAGAAAAATTAGTTCATGCTTTTGTTACCTCTAGGTTGGATTATTGTCTTACTGTCTGGATGTTCCAGTAGGAGCAGAAACAAGCTCCAGTTAGTCCAGAACACAGCAGCTAGAGTCCTAACTAGAACCAGAAGATATGAACACATCACTCCTATTTTAGCCACACTACATTGGCTTCCAGTCAAATTTCACATTGATTATAAAATACTGTTAATAACCTATAAAGCACTAAATGGTCTCGCGCCGCAGTACCTGAGCGATCTTTTATGATCCGCCATGCCTACTCCGATCAAAGGGTGCAGGTTATTTGGTAGTACCTCAAGTAGCAAAGGCTACAGCAGGGGGCGGAGCTTTTTCTTTCAAAGCCCCACCGTTATGGAACAGCCTTCCAGTTAGTGTTCTGGATTCAGACACAGTCTCAATGTTTAAGTCCAGGCTGAAGACACATTTGTTTAGTCAAGCTTTTAATGTATAGTTTTCTTAGGTAAAGGAGCAGATTTGGAAGGTTCATGGGCATAGAGTGTTTGGTGTACTGGGATGTGTTGGATGCTGTCATCTTACCACCATCAGGTTTGCTGACTGAAGTGGTTGGATGCTTTATGTCCCGGGAAGCCTTCATGTCCGTCACCTTCTGGATCTCCCTTTTAGTTATGCTGTCATAGCTAGTCTCGCCGGAGTCCCTGCCTGCACTTTATACATAATTCTCTTTACACATAATTGTCTTTAAACATCACATAATCAGAAACTTAATATCTTTCTTTTTCTCTCTCTGTCGAGCTATACACCCCACTCCTGAGCTCCCAGTGTTCGCCAGTTTCCAGTATGACCGCTGCCCTACCCCTGTCGGAGTCTCGTCGCTTGATGGTGCCCACTGATGCTGTGGATGGATCTGTGTGGACCAGGAGACAGCCATGGACAGAGCCACTTGGTGACTTTCACACCATCACAGATATGCCATTTCATCTGTCAGCCCGTGACAGCAAAGAACTAGTGTTTATAATGACCTTAGAAACTACACTGACCTAATAGTCATTGTATTGCTGTTGTAGAAAGGACATTAAATCAGTTACAGTTACATTATTTTCTGTTTAGTGTCACCCAAATGAGGATGGGTTCCCTTCTGAGCCTGGTTCCTCTCAAGGTTTCTTCCTTTCCATCCCAGGGAGTTTTTCCTTGCCACCGTTGCCACAGGCTTGCTCATTAGGGATAAAATAGTCTAATTATAGAATTTAATAATTTATTCTTATTTCTAGTTTTTAATTAGTTAACTAATTTTAATTAGTTATTTTTTATTATTATTTTTCATTTTCCCCTCCCCTTTCTCTGTTTCTTCTTTTGTAAAGCTGTTTTGAGACAATGTTCATTGTAAAAGGCGCTATACAAAATAAATTGAATTGAACTGAATCATCTGGTTCCGCAGGGCACTGTTCACAATGAAGCGGTCATCAACGTGGGATGTGGCCAAAGGACGTCCACTTCTATGCCTTTCTGTGACTCTCCCAGTCTCTCTGTATCTCTGTCCCAACCTGCTGATGACACTCTGTGACACTCTAAGCTCAGTGGACACTTCCCTCTGAGAACATCCTGTTTGAAGCCTCACAATGGCGAGGTTCTGTTGATCAGTTGTTAGGTGTGGTCTTGGTCTCATGATGTCAAAATGTGAACAGCATGATGAAGAGGACTGTTTAAATACCAATTCTAACTGAACCAGAAAATTTATTGGTGGATTCATGGATCAAACATCAGTTGTGAATTTTGCCGTTAAGCACCTTGTTAGAGAACAGCAAGTTCTGCAAAAAGTACTGAAACACTGAACAGTTGGACATGTGCATTCAGAAGTGTAGAGAAGGTCAAATTAAGTTCACCTGGAAAGGTTATAGTGCATTTTAGGTGAATCCTGAAATTTCACCTGAAAGCTGAATATCCTTAACTTTTTGTGAGTAGTGTATATACACACTTCAACACTCGCACATCTGACCGATGTTCAGACAAATCTCTTCTGCTGGACGCTCATCTTCAGAGTTTGTCTTAACTGCAGCAGTGTCAGTGGGAGAGGCTGGATTTTTAGGAGTTTCTGGATGTTGAAGGATTGCTGGTTGGTGTTCATGAGGAGTCAGTCATTCATCCACATCCATGAACAGAAACACCTCAGCCAGGTCCACCAGCTTAAATGGAAATTATTTCACCCAAACCTTACTTTTTTTGGACAGAACTGTCATACAAAAAATGCATGTGGAGATCTATCCACCAAAAACAACATTACTTTCCATTTCCCAGTCTTAAATCCTGCGTCCTGCATGGCAGCGTAACAGTGTGCAATGTTTTATTGCACAAACTTCCTCCATGTGATTTACACACAGGACATTTGGTCAGGGACATCGAGGAGTAAATCCCACAGCGCTGACCTTTATTCAGTAAGTCACTTGCTCAGGAAAAGCAGAGCCATCAGACGCAAACATAAAAGGGACGATTTAAGCTCCAGCTTGTCCCAGGAGGCAGTGAGAGTCAGGTGAGGAACCCATGTTAATTTATGGCTCTGGGGTGTCCTGATATCTTTTGGAACGCAGAATTAAGTGAAACACTTCCTCCCTGTTGTCTAGTTAAATCCACATCAAGCTAGCTGAGCCGTTTCAAAAGAAATGGCCTCCAGAAACCTGGGAGATGGGATTTTTTTTTCCCCTCGCCTGCCCTGAAAAGTTAAACACAAGGTGAAAAGGATTTTTAAAGAGTGTTTCATGTGAATAATAATCAGAAAACAAATCTAGATGAACTAACCACAGAGAAACATCCACTCATCACTAATATGCTCCTGGAGCGCCAAATTTCTTCAAAGGTTTCATTCCAACACGAAATGGAAATGATTCAATCCATCTTCTCACTGACAAGTTGTGTAACTGCTTTATCCTGCTCGGGATCTCAGTGGATCTGGAACCTCTCCTGGGAGTGAGGTGGGAACACACCCTGGATGGGAGACCAGTCCAGGACATCATACAATCATATCAACCTCTAAGGGTTTTTACCAACTGCCATGTTTTTGGAAGGTAGCAGGAAACCCAGGAGGAAACCCACATGAAGACGGGAGAACCTGTGCAGGAACTCGAGACAGGGAGCTGTGAGGAGGCAATGCTGCCCACTGCACCAACAAACCACACATCATCCATCATCATCTTCAGAAACTTCAGCAGAAAATCCAAATCATTTCCACAACTGAATATTTAAGAGTTAAGGGTCTTACTCAAGGGTCTAGCAGTAGCAGCTTGGTGCTCCTGGGATTCTAAACTCACAACCTTCCAACCAGTAAGTCCACCATCTTTACCACTAAGCTACCACTGCACTGCGGTATGACCATGCTGGCTCTGTACATGTGCATCTTTATCTTTGAGCTAATGCTTTGCTCCTTGCTTAGAAAAATCATCAGAGTACACACATATACGTCTATGTTTCTACTGCGATAGTGACGATAAATCAAGCGTGCTTCAAGATGAAAAGCTGTGGTCTGTGAGGGGGAAAAGAGTGGGGGAAATTTGAATCAAATGCCCATGGCAACTTGCTCCTTTTATAATTCTGAACAGTTGTGAATCACCTAAACTTCTAAAAATCACTGAACGTGGTTTGGAGCGCAGCACATGATAAACCGGAGCCAGTAATCTTCAGAACATCCGTTTCAAATCTGAGCACCTCCAGTGGCCCTGTGGGTGAACAAACACACACCTACGCAGCGATCATCATGCGAGGTAAGCGTACACACACACACACAGAGTCGTGTGTTGGCTGCCTTATTGTAATTTTTCTTATGCAGGCCCCAAATCCCTCATTATTCCGTTGCTTCCTGTGAGCTGCGGATGAGTGAGTGAGTGAGTGTGGAACACCATTACCCAATTAAAAGTGCACCTAATCAGTGAAGGTCCACAGCACCGCCTCAAACGCTGGAGGTCATAATCAGGAGAACTTCCATCAGCCCCCTCTACCCGCCCACAGTCGGCTGCTTGTCAAGTCTAGGAAGAGGAATCTTGTGTCTTGGCGATGGAAGTAGACCAGACACGTCCGTGGAGTGGCACTTGTGCGTGGGAGTGCAATTTGTGAGAGGAAGAAGCCTTCCTGGTAAGATGAACCCCATTTCGCCTTTCCACCCACTCACTAACAGCGTGAATGTGGCCGCTGCTGGATCAGAGCCATGACTGCTGCGCCGACTCTCCCCGGGATCATAAAACTTCTCCAGCAGCTGCATTAACTTCTGCCTGGTGTGCATCATGGTCCAGACCCAGTGAAATAAGGAGGAAAAAAGAGGAGCTAGATGGATTATAAAGCTGAAAGGAGAACATTGAGGCCCACTGAGTGACCCTGAGTGAACACTTCAAGGTTTCAGATTTGATTCAGTTTCCTGTGATCACAGACACATCTACTGTACAATCGATACTCTGCTCCATCCTCAAGCATTAAACAACTCCAGGTGTATTCTATATTTAAAGCTGCATGAGGTCCTGAAGCTGTAATATCTTTTCAGTCCCATTTTCAATACCGCATTTAAATAATAAAGCACTAGCCAGAGGAGACTGGCTTCCCTACTGAGTCTGCTTAAATTTGTATAAATGTACATCCTGAATTTATACATTTCTTTAGAGCTACTTTGTGACAATGTGCCTTGTTAGAAGCACTATACAAGGTACACTGAGCTAGCTGACCTTCGCTCATTAGGTGAATCGGACAGCGTGTCCTAATTTGACTCAGAAGGGCAACAAGTTTATGACTAAAAAGAGACTAAGTTAGTTCATGTCTGCACATTGTGGAAAAGTTGTTAGATGACTGCAGTGCAGAAAAGTAAAAACAAATTTAAAACAAAGCTAGAATTGAATCGTGTTTACTCAAACAACATGCAATATAAGAGCTTTGTCTGTAAAGCTACCACTTGTTACTTCACATCCTGGACATCACCAGAACACCACCTGGTCACTGGCACTGGCAGCTTTGTGTTTTCCAGCAGAATAATAAATAATTTTGAATTACTTATACACAAGTGCTGCTCATTAATACACTTTAGGACCTGAACCCTGTGGATACTTGAGCATCAGGCCCAAACTCTTAAAAAATTTAATTCTCTCTGTAATGCAGTTTCCCTTCACTGGAACTAAGAGACTCAAACCCTGTTCCAGCATGACAATGCCCCTGAGCACAAAGCACAGAGCTCCATGAAGACATGGTGTTAAGGCTGGAGTGGAAGAACTGGAAAGGCTTCACAGAAGAGAGAGTGGAGTTGATTAGAAGAGTAAAGAGGAATAAATCTGGACGGAAACGTTCAACAAGCACATATGGGTGTGATGGTCGGGGTGCACATACTTTTGGCTGTATGGTGTAAGAATGCATGCTGTTTTTTTTAGTGAAATGGTCCAGTTCTTCTCATAGCTGTTTTCTATACATGATCATACATGTGACAATAAGACCATCTTTAAAAAGGTCTGTTTTTGAAACTGCTTCATTATGAAACCATGCATGATACTGCTTTTGTACATTACAAATAATTTTACAGCCATCATGTGGATGCTCGAGTAAAAGTGGTGTATGGGGTCTGGAAGGGGCAAACATTACCTCCACTACCGACATTACCTCCTCTACCGACATTACCTCTTTATCTTCCAATACCTCCTCAACACACTGCTCAGGTGCTTTATAAAAAGGAATATATACTAAATTTACATGTAAACATTCACGCTCCTACAGTCGCTCAGGATTATTACTCTTCTGTCTGTCATTGTTTAAAGCACCATTATTCAGGAGGAATAATTCACCTAGCATTTAGTCAGTGGTGCTGGATTAATTACAGGTTACAATCAGGAATGCAGACAAAGCAGAAGTCAGGACTGCGAATACATGTCAAGAAATGTCTCATTAAATTATAAAAAGCAGTAAATGATATTAACCAGACATTTCTAACAGACATCAATGTTTACATACCTCTGTTAAAATGACAGGTTTTTGTGATGTAAAATATGAAAACAAGAGTCATTTCACTCTAAATGAAAAATTGCCACATATAAAAAATAAATAAACAATAATCAAAAACAATTTAGGGAAAAATAGGAACAAATTTTTTAGTATTAGCAAAAATGTCATGACATACAAAGTTGCATAAGATTGCACACAACTAAACTTGTACTTTGTTGGAGATGTTTTCCCAGCCTTTCTTGCAATAATCTTTCAGATCCATCAGACCTCAGAGGTTTTTGTGAGATTCAGGTCAGGGCACTGGCTCATTCAAAACGTCTGCCTAAGTGTTTCCTGTGTTTATGAGGATGTGTGTTTTGAGTCATTGTTGTGCTGAAATAACAGACACATGAAGGTTTTATACTGAAATCAACTGGACTCTGAGCTTTTCATGCCCTTCCTTCAGCCCTAAAGCGTAATGCTACCTCTACCATGCTGCTCTTTTGAAGATGTGCTTTTTTGCATCCGAAACATATCTTTTGGTATTGGTCCCATACTTCTGAAAAAAGGTTTTAGTCCAGCCAGCCTACCCCAGTGCCCAGTCATGATGAATATGAGAGCTTGTTGTGACACACACACACACACACTGCACTCCATACACACACAGATCACATTCATTACAGAAAAAACAGGAAAAGTCTCTAATGGCTTCATGTAGTGAGGTCAGTGCCACTGCTGTGGTCAGTGCGCACTGAGATGTGGCACTTTAAGAACAACGAGCTTCCACACGACTCATTAACATGACGGCTGATGAGTTATGAGCTCGCACAGAGGCTTTATGAAGCTCATGTGAATAATGAAAACTGTCCCATTGCACATTTGAAATGAAATAGAATTAAAGATACAGAAAGTGCCCTCTCGCCTGCTCACTACCACTAATGTCCGGCTAGAGGGCAGTAGTGAGAGCACTGAGGAGTGACCGAGCCCTCTGAGGGGGAAGTTTTCATTTATTTACATTTTTAAATCATGCTATAATGTAAATTAAAATACAAGGACAAACTTCAGAGCACAAAAGTCCAAGTTTTAGATTAACTGAACCAAATCTCACAAACAATATGCATGTTAAATAATATGTAAATTACATGCACGTTAAGATCATATGTGCAATGCAAAAGCACCTTTACTGTACATTTTGTATATACAGCATATTTCATTTATATTCATTTCTCTTGTGTAAATCTGAAGCAGTCTCTGGCAAAAGTATTTCCGTCAGGATTAATAAAGTCCTACCTTATTTTTTGCTTTCTATACTGATAGCTCTGCCTATAAAAGCAGAAACCACAACAAACCCAGGCCTCCACGTCTAAATGCTAGCTATGAAGCCTAAAGTGCTTAAAGCCAGGATCTGCACTTCACTCGCTCCTTCTCTTGTCCACATTCATCTCTTTTCATCAGTCTGCAGGACAATGTTCCTGACCTCTACTGAACTGCTTTTTTATATTTTTTAGCAAATTCTAATCTGCTTTTGAGACTTTTTTTTACTAATTTGAAGTACAGGTGAGATTTGTGATACCTCTGAGATTTTTCTTCAATTATTATGCTTTGAAGAACTAAAAAACTAGAAGGTAAGACAATTATGAGCTAAAATAAGCACAAAATAATAATAATAATAATAATAATAATAATAATAATAATAATAATAATAGCCTTCATCCCTGGTGAAGTTGTGTGAAACAGCTAGCTGTACAAGTCTGTTACTGGCTCAGGTCTACTGCCAAGTTAGTTGGTTTAACTAATAAACCTCGGACACTAAACCCCTGAAGATGAGCACCAGCCCTTTGCTCTGTCTCAGCACTGAGCGCTCGCACCGCGGGTACAAACACGGCACTAACTGGATCGTAGCATCGCTAATGTGCACATCTCTCCACAAGGTTTCACTCTAAGTCTATTCACCGCTGATCCACTCAGAATTTGACCTGATGATCTGGTGACTTCCACAGAGAGTTTTTCCTCGCCACACTCGCCTCAGATTTGCTCATTGAGGATTAATACTGATAAATTTACATACAAGTCTAATATTAGTCTTGAACTGTTTGTTTAACATTAATCTGGGACTTTTGCACCATGTTTCTTATGTTCTGTAAAGCTGCTTTGAGAATGTCGATTGTTAAAAGATCTATACAAATAAAATTCAACTGAATTGAACCTTTTATCAAACTCATACTACAGCTCATTCCTCTGTGCTCCGGCTGTGTAAAAGCTCACACTGCTGCCATCTTCATAACATCTTCATAATCTCCTTCATAACTTTATCATACACAACACTCAGGCTAACCATGACCAACACAGTGTGAGACTCAAATGTCTCATTTTCCCCATCATTATCATCATCTACAGTGTTAGTAGTGTTAGATTTGACACTTTACTGTAAAACTAATTTAAACCTAAAGTACAGTGTTTACTGTTTTCATTCAGAATATTTTGGAGGTGTTCAAATGACACTCAACATGTACAGGCAGGTCCATTAATATTTGGACATTTACAAAACTCTTATTTTTGCTGTCTGCCACAGCGTGTTAGAAACTAAGTAATAAATATGAGCTCAAAGTTCAGCTTTAAAAACATCTAAATTTGATGTGTACGGACTTACAACACTCCTTACAGGTTCCTCTGAAGCTCATTTTGAAGGACCAGAAGTAAATAATAAACAAACTAATCATCAGAAACTAAACTGTTCATCTTATTCTTAGGGGATTGCAGTTATTCATGATGGTAATCCACACAAAAACCTAGATATAAATTCAACATGTTTGAAGTTCTTAATTATAATAATTTAACATATGTAGTCACAGAAAAAAAATCAATCGACTGAGGCGAATATGCTAATTAATATTTACAGGCCTGCAGGATCATATCCTGAAGTCCTTTGTGAATTTCATCTCAAACTCAGCTCACGCCACAACACGCCACAACGCACACGCCACAACACGCCACAACGCACACGCCACAATGCACAGAGCACACGCCACAACGCACACGCCACAACACGCCACAACGCACAGAGCACACGCCACAACACACAGAGCACACGCCACAACGCACACGCCACAACGCACACGCCACAACGCACACGCCACAACGCACACGCCACAACGCACAGAGCACACGCCACAACACACAGAGCACACGCCACAACACACAGAGCACACGCCACAACACGCCACAACACACAGAGCACACGCCACAACACGCCACAACGCACAGAGCACACGCCACAACACACCACAACGCACAGAGCACACGCCACAACACACAGAGCACACGCCACAACACACAGAGCACACGCCACAACACACAGAGCACACGCCACAACACACACGCCACAACACGCCACAACGCACACGCCACAACGCACAGAGCACACGCCACAACGCACAGAGCACACGCCACAACACACAGAGCACACGCCACAACACACAGAGCACACGCCACAACACGCCACAACACACAGAGCACACGCCACAACACACCACAACGCACAGAGCACACGCCACAACACACAGAGCACACGCCACAACACACAGAGCACACGCCACAACACACAGAGCACACGCCACAACACACAGAGCACACGCCACAACACACAGAGCACACGCCACAACACACAGAGCACACGCCACAACACACCACAACACACAGAGCACACGCCACAACGCACCACAACACACAGAGCACACGCCACAACGCACCACAACGCACAGAGCACACGCCACAACGCACCACAATGCACAGAGCACACGCCACAACACACAGAGCACACGCCACAACACACAGAGCACACGCCACAACACACAGAGCACACGCCACAACACACAGAGCACACGCCACAACACACAGAGCACACGCCACAACACACCACAACACACAGAGCACACGCCACAACGCACCACAACACACAGAGCACACGCCACAACGCACCACAACGCACAGAGCACACGCCACAACGCACCACAACGCACAGAGCACACGCCACAACACACAGAGCACACGCCACAACACACCACAACACACAGAGCACACGCCACAACGCACCACAACACACAGAGCACACGCCACAACGCACCACAACGCACAGAGCACACGCCACAACGCACAGAGCACACGCCACAACGCACCACAACGCACAGAGCACACGCCACAACGCACAGAGCACACGCCACAACACACCACAACACACAGAGCACACGCCACAACACACAAAGCACACGCCACAACGCACCACAACGCACAGAGCACACGCCACAACACACAGAGCACACGCCACAACACACCACAACACACACAGAGCACACGCCACACAGCACACCACAACGCACAGAGCACACGCCACACAGCACACCACAACACACAGAGCACACGCCACACCACACCACAACGCACAGAGCACACGCCACACCACACGCCACAACGCACAGAGCACACGCCACACCACACGCCACAACGCACAGAGCACACGCCACACCACACCACAACGCACAGAGCACACGCCACACCACACCACAACGCACAGAGCACACGCCACACCACACCACAACGCACAGAGCACACGCCACACCACACCACAACGCACAGAGCACACGCCACACCACACCACAACGCACAGAGCACACGCCACACCACACCACAACGCACAGAGCACACGCCACACCACACCACAACGCACAGAGCACACGCCACACCACAACACACACAGAGCACACGCCACAGCACACCACAACGCACAGAGCACACGCCACAACGCACAGAGCACACGCCACAACACACAGAGCACACGCCACAACGCACCACAACGCACAGAGCACACGCCACAACGCACAGAGCACACGCCACAACGCACAGAGCACACGCCACAACGCACACGCCACAACACGCCACAACGCACACGCCACAACGCACAGAGCACACGCCACAACGCACAGAGCACACGCCACAACACACAGAGCACACGCCACAACACGCCACAACACACAGAGCACACGCCACAACACGCCACAACGCACAGAGCACACGCCACAACACACAGAGCACACGCCACAACACACCACAACGCACAGAGCACACGCCACAACACACAGAGCACACGCCACAACACACCACAACGCACAGAGCACACGCCACACAGCACACCACAACACACACAGAGCACACGCCACACAGCACACCACAACGCACAGAGCACACGCCACACCACAACGCACAGAGCACACGCCACACCACACCACAACGCACAGAGCACACGCCACACCACAACACACACAGAGCACACGCCACACAGCACACCACAACGCACAGAGCACACGCCACAACGCACAGAGCACACGCCACAACACACAGAGCACACGCCACAACACACAGAGCACACGCCACAACGCACAGAGCACACGCCACAACGCACAGAGCACACGCCACAACACACAGAGCACACGCCACAACACACAGAGCACACGCCACAACGCACCACAACGCACAGAGCACACGCCACACCACGCCACAACACACAGAGCACACGCCACAACACACCACAACACACAGAGCACACGCCACACCACGCCACAACACACAGAGCACACACCACAACACACAGAGCACACGCCACACGCCACACAGCACACCACAACACACACAGAGCACACGCCACACCACAACACACACAGAGCACACGCCACACAGCACACCACAACGCACAGAGCACACGCCACACCACACCACAACGCACAGAGCACACGCCACACCACAACACACACAGAGCACACGCCACACAGCACACCACAACGCACAGAGCACACGCCACAACGCACAGAGCACACGCCACAACGCACAGAGCACACGCCACAACACACAGAGCACACGCCACAACACACAGAGCACACGCCACAACACACAGAGCACACGCCACAACGCACAGAGCACACGCCACAACACACAGAGCACACGCCACAACGCACCACAACGCACAGAGCACACGCCACACCACGCCACAACACACAGAGCACACGCCACAACACACCACAACACACAGAGCACACGCCACAACACACAGAGCACACGCCACACCACGCCACAACACACAGAGCACACACCACAACACACCACAACACACAGAGCACACGCCACACGCCACACAGCACACCACAACACACACAGAGCACACGCCACACCACAACACACACAGAGCAGTGTGCGTGATCTAAGGGAAGGGGGCGGGGCTTCCACGCTCACATCATTCAAGCTTTTATTGTCATCGTGTTGGACATGAAAGAAAAGGAAACCAGTTGGGGGAATCCTGAGACAATTAGAATACTGAGGTTACAAAATGATAAACTTTAAATAATAACCAGATAAACACTAAATTCAGGCAGTACAGAGTATGGAATCTGTACAGTAAGCATAACGCAGACACATACAGGTCAGCAGCACTGCTCAGTATAACAGACGCTTTAATAAATGAATAAACGCTTTAGGTTTTGTTGATGAAGTGAATCTCAGTGCCGCATTTAAACTCAAAAACACCAGCAGCTGTACCGCTTTCTTTAAGATATCCTTCAAAAAGACCAATACTGCTTAACTTGATCCACAAAAACCCTGAAGACACACGGAACAGGGTGAGTAAAGACTCTTCTCTGTACTGGTCAGATGACAGACTCAAACTTCACAAGACAATCGTGTTTATTAAATCAGACCTCTGTTCACTCCCTCAGACTGTAATCAGACCTTCATGAGAAAATGAAAGGACTGGACTCAAGACAAAACAAAGTCCATCATAGAGTTAAACACTGAGAAAATTCTAATCAGTAAATGTTCTCTGAACATAATAATGTATACCTGAGTTTTGCCTGCAGTTTTGGTGGAAGTCTCACTGCTCTCTGCTTCACTCTTTCCGTTTTCATTGACATCTGCCTCTTCTGCCTCATCATCATCATCATCATCATCACTCTCATCATCACTTCCAGAGTCTTCAAGCCCGGAGAAGACACTCTCCTCACTGTCCGAGAGATCATCATTCCCTTCATCACTGTCATCCAGATGACCGCCGTCTGTAGTGAAGAGCTGTGAATAAACAGGACAGAAGTTTAACGCTCGAGTTTCTCCAGACATTACATTCAGAAGGTTTTAATAATCACGTGAACAGTTTAAACCAGCTCTACTGCCTGCACGTGTCACCACAGTTAAGAGTCTTTAATGCCGGCAGCAGAGGAGCTGAACCCAGTCCGTGAGATGGTCTGATCAAATTAATCGAGAACCGATCTCATAACCTCTACAGTCAACTCCAGACACGAGCACACGGTACACAGCGTGTATTTGAGCGGAACACTGGAGTTCTGAACAACTTCTCCAGCGCCTACTGTTAGCAGTTGTTAGCACGACATAAACATCAGTACAAAACATTATTCCAGACTATCCGAAGTTAAAGTAAGAGATCCATGTCCATACATTTTCCTCGTCTTCCTCGACGTTTCGTTTCTTCGATTTAACTTTACTCATTTCGCTGTTTTTCTGTGTTCCAGCTCTTAACTCAGGCATGCCGGAGCTCCTGCTGCAACCATGTGGGATTCAAATGAGGTCAGGGGTCAAAGGTTAAAATCGTCTCGACGAAACGATTCTGAAATATTTTTAAATATATATTTATATAAGTAAGTAAATAAATAATAAATATCTGAATATTTGTTGCGTGAGTAATTAGCAACGTTTTTTATTTCGTTCACGTTTTACTCGACAAAAAGAGAGGTCAAAGTTAAAACCGTGTCGAGGTAAATAATAACATAAATGAATTTTAATGGACGGCATTTGGTGTAAAATACGTGTCAAAAAATACAATATAAAATTTATATTTATACTTTTAACATTTCAGCGAGCATATTTTATTTTAGCGTTTGACCGAAAATTGTAACGATTTTTAGTGACGTTAAAGAAAAGCGACTCGCACGTACCCGTGTGGCGATTTTTTCCTGCGCAGCTGATAGACATGGCGTTATGATGGAAATTTCCGTTTAGCGGTGCTGTGAGGAGAAGTGTAACCCACCGAGCTCTGAGCTGCGTGTCGCACACTGAGTGCGAGAGACAGAAAAAAACAACTCGAGTGTTGTTCGCGGAGAGTCAGTGCTTAGAGATCAGGGCTTACTTTAGGTAAACGGGCTCCTTTTCTAACTTGTTTAGCGATCGAGCTAATGCTTACCTAAAACAGCTAGCTGAACTCGGCCTAAGTTTAAGCGAGCTTTATTTCAGTCTCCGACATGGAGCTCCACACCGCCAGCTCCGGCGCCCTGCTGCTGGCGGGGAACAACGTGCCCGCTTTCCTCACCAAACTCTGGACGCTGGTCGATGATCCAGACACGGATCCCTTAATCTGCTGGAGTCCAGTAAGTCCAGCGCTGATTAGCCTAGCCTAGCCTAGCCTAGCCAGCTAGCAGCAGTGTTTAGAGTGACAGAAGTGAAGTTAATAGCAGCAGCACAGGGCAGGGTCAGAAAGTGAGCGGATTTACAGGTGTATCTGTTACTGATCATGTGTCTGAGTGTAATGATGAGGTTTCTGCTCTGGTTTACTGACTTAACTAGTCATGATTGTTGTTGAGGAGGAGCTGATGAAACATCAGCATAACATCTGTAATGCTCGGACAGCGGGGTGTGTAGTGAGAGCTGTGTGTGTGTGTGTGTGTGTGTAGTGAGAGCTGTGTGTGTGTAGTGAGAGCTGTGTGTGTGTGTAGTGAGAGCTGTGTGTGTGTAGTGAGAGCTGTGTGTGTGTGTGTGTGTAGTGAGAGCTGTGTGTGTGTGTGTGTGTGTAGTGAGAGCTGTGTGTGTGTGTGTAGTGAGAGCTGTGTGTGTGTGTGTAGTGAGAGCTGTGTGTGTGTGTAGTGAGAGCTGTGTGTGTGTGTGTAGTGAGAGCTGTGTGTGTGTGTGTAGTGAGAGCTGTGTGTGTGTGTGTGTGTGTAGTGAGAGCTGTGTGTGTGTGTGTGTAGTGAGAGCTGTGTGTGTGTGTGTAGTGAGAGCTGTGTGTGTGTGTGTAGTGAGAGCTGTGTGTGTGTGTGTAGTGAGAGCTGTGTGTGTGTGTGTGTGTGTGTAGTGAGAGCTGTGTGTGTGTGTGTGTGTAGTGAGAGCTGTGTGTGTGTGTAGTGAGAGCTGTGTGTGTGTGTGTGTGTGTAGTGAGAGCTGTGTGTGTGTGTGTGTGTGTAGTGAGAGCTGTGTGTGTGTGTGTGTAGTGAGAGCTGT